>NW_004524578.1:4634808-4645563 GCF_000260255.1 Octodon degus
AGAGAGAGAGAGAGAGAGAGAGAGAGAGAGAGAGAGAGGAAAGTCAGGCTTTAAATGACTCAGGTCAGTTCTGATGAGCTCTAAAGCCCGATTAAAAGCTGAAGGTAGGAGGGTTGTGGAGGAGGAGGATAGGAAGGTCCATGTGGACAGTGGTCCAAGATGGTGCGTCCAGGAAGCTTGGGCACCACCTGCGCATGCTTCAGCGAATTCTCTTTGGTTATGTGATTCAGGTCACCAGACTTGCTGCATGGCGGCCCTGAGAGGTGGCGAGTCACAGAGGCAGTCACTCCAGAGCTTAGGCCTGGAAAGCAGCAGGGGGCTGCCCCTGTGCTCAGTCGATTTGTGCAGCTGTTTTCCCATTGAACTTATTTGAGACATCAGACACTTGAGGTTCAGATTTTCGCCTATTTGCTTACAAAGCAAGGGGGTTAAGTGGCTCCCCCTTGTCTCTGCAAGCTTTAAGGTGTGATTTCAAGAATCACGCAAAGTCTACTTTCGGTGTCTTGTTGTTTCCCACTTTGATCGTGAGGAAGTAAGTGACCTTCTGAATAGTTTATAACCAAGTACATCAGCATCCTCAGAAAGCTTTCCCCACGTGGGCTGGCGAGGCCGAGCGAAAGCTGGTGCTGAGTCAGAGCTCTGAGGGGTGCAGCGGACGGCTGCTGCCGTCTTAGGAGAGGAACGGGCCACATGCTTCGAGTAAAAAGTCCGTACAATCTGCATAACTTGCATAATGTTCTCCCTTGGGAATTTATCCTAATAAATCTGCAGACAAATGCTGTGTGAAGGTGCTCATTGTATTTGTTCTAGGGTGTCATGCCAAGGTGGGAAAGTGGGTGACAGCACATGTGTCAGTAGGTCAAACTTATGTAGTGCATCATCCAACAATTACAGATTGTGTAAATGCTCAAGTACAGGATATTTATAACATTTCTGAAAGAGAAATTGATAACATTTTGGTTTTTTTTTTCAATGTTTTATTGACAAACAGATAGCAATGAGAGTTTCAAATCAAATCAGAAGGACAGTTTCAACAAATAATACACTGCATATATTCTTCTTAGTGGTTAATTGCTGTACAAGATGCGGACTTGTGATCCTATTCACAAACACCATTAGAACAAATCATTCTATTCATTAAGAGAATGCAACTATATATCTATCCCAACCTCTTTGAATACACAGATACAAAATGGACATTCATCTGTATACCCCATTTTTTCTAAGTTCCGTTATTGAATATTATAGGTGTGTAAACTCAGCAAAATATTCTAAAAGAGTCCAGTAGCCTATAATAGCATTGGGTCTTATATTTAACTGGCAATGTCAGAAATTATTGACCTGAGTCCCCCACAGCTCAACTTAACAGCATGGCTTTATTTCTTATATTTCGACTTCATACTTTTCTACTGGATGGTTAAGACCAAGGTAAAGCAGGACCTATGCAACAAGAGTTGTAGCTTTTTGGTCTGAGAAGGTCAGTGAAATGCCCTCAGGATTTGTCCTGAGATCCTGTACCTCAGATTGTAGAACCTTCATCAGTGCAGCCATGTGGATGAGTCACGGCCATTGCTTGGCCAATGTGCTCTCTGTGAAAGCCTGAGAGAGTGTCTTCTCCCCATGTGACTCTCCTTAGGCACACTCTACATCATCGATCACTTTCCTCTTTGGCCCCATAATCTTCTTGATCAGAAAATTTGGGACACTACCGAGGTACATGACGTTACAGTACAAGTTCTCATATGTCCTGAGTCTTAATTGACCTTACAAGGCTAGGGCCAAAATGTTGGCTTTCCTTGTATCCTTCCTTTTTCTCTAATTTGGTCTGCAAACTTAGGTTGTTAACCATCCAGAAGAAAAGCTTATTGGATAACATTTTGTACATCGTAATTACAATTGTGTAAGTGGTAGGGAGTATGCAAGAATAAAAAGTTAAAATAGTAGAATTACAGGGCAGTTGTTTTTATTTATTACTCTTTATCATTTTTTGTCTTGAAAACTTTTAATAAACTATAAGGCTTGTTGCAGTTTTGGTTCACAGTTCTGCTCAGCTTAAGACATGCATTAGCAGAGCGTTTTGCTTCTTCAAAATATCCAGAAGTAGGAATATTAAAAACAAAAGCAAGGGGCTGAGGAGATAGCTCAGCCACCTAAGCGCCTGACTGGCAAGTGCAAGAACTTGGGTTCGATCCCTGGTACTACACGCCATTTGGGCCCTGCCCTGGGCATGCCATGTGGGCCACTGAAACCAGGCATGGTGGTGCATACCTATAATCTCAGTGCCAGGGAGGCTGAGGCAGGAGGATCACTGTGAGTCGGAGCTGCATAGCGAGACCCCATACAAAAAGAAAAAAAAAAAAAAAGCAAGCAAAGAAAGTCTGTTATACTACTGACAATTAACAAATGGACACGTTTTCCCAATACACGCTTCATGCAATGTGAACACACGTGGTATGTGTGACACACATGGTACCTGTGCTCCAGCCAGAGAGGGGCTCCAAGCCAGCCTGAACCTTTCTTGGCTGTGTGTGTGTGGCTCTTCCACCAGAGCCTCAGTTTCCTTGTCTGTGTAACAAGATGACACTTAACTGTGTAAGACAGAGGTGGGGTAGAGACCAAGCCTCTGGTGAGTTGGACTCAGTAAATGACAGCTTTCCTCTCTGATGGAAAGCCTACCTGTTAGAAAGCACATGAATGTACGCGCTGGAAGGCAAGAAACTTGGATGAGCTGTGAGTCAGCGTGGTGGCAACCACTCCCGGAGTGTGACCGTCAGTCACTTGCTGTTTCCTTGTCCCACTTGTCCTGTCACTGGAGACAACTCTTTTCTTAATTTTAAAATAAATTTAGGATCTCGAATGTGCACATGCCTGAATCATGCTGGAAAATGCTGCTAAGTATAGCAAATGTCCTTCTTGAAACCTTAGCTACGTGGAGCCGTAGGAAGAAGGAAACCGTTTTGGGGAGAGGGGACTTTGTGAAAGAAAATGGAATGCTTTCTATGTGGAAGAAGTAGACCATTTTGCTGTATTTGGGAATTACCTTCAGCACCTAAATATTGGTCACTTTGATTAGGGTCAGGTCTATCCACTCACTAAGAGGTGGAACAAACTGGCTGTTTCTGAGGCTGCGCTGTCCTCCTGAGACACTCAGTTGGACGATGCAAGAGTGGTGACCTTGAGAAGGTTGTGAAGCAGAGGTCCTGCGTGGCTGGCCTCAGGCCCCGCCCTCTCACTCCTGCTTCCCTTCCTGACATCACATGGTCTTCTTGGCTGATGCAAGCAGGGCCCTGGCACCCGAGCCCTTCTGGGTTAAATCGTGATCAGCTGACGGAGCCTCTTAGGTCTCTGGCTCCATATGACCTTGCGACTCTGATTCTCAGTGACCCCAGGACAGTGGCTAAGTGTGTCTCAGACATGGTGCTATGAGAGGTGTCTTCCCCAGATCTGAAGGCCACGAGGCTCTCTTTACTTGGTCAGGTTGCAGAAAGCAGACAACGTGCAGTATGGCTCACATCCCGTTCAGCTGTCAACCGAAATCCTGAGGCCGATGCTTGGGAAACATTCTCACGTAAGCAGCCCACACTGCCCTGCTGGGCGTGGGCCCAGGTGGCACTCTGGGATCCACTGCCATGCCGCACACAACTGGACAGCTCAGAGCTGTGAGTGCATGATTTTGGCTTTCCCCAGGAGTGACAGATCTTTGTTCTTTAAAGGTGTGCTTCAAGTATGGAAACAACTCTAACTTACTCAGATCTGGTGGAAAAAATACCATTATTATAAATAAATTTTAAAACAATTTATGACCATAAGCAAAGTAATAAGACAACTTTTGGAGTGAGGTCTATGCACTAGCAGTTACAAAAATATCCCAACCCTCGGTTATGGGAGTAGTTGTCCAGTCTCCCAAAGAGGTGGCTTTGAAAAGCAGCCTCCTAGAAGGAGCTCATATGAAGAAAATGTAGTACTTATACACAATGGTACACCACTCTGCCAAAAGGAGGATGACATGAGGCATTTGTGGGAAAATCGATGCACATGAAGACATAATGTGAAGTGCAATATTTGAGACACATAAGCTTAATTCTCCTAGTTTCTTTAATATGAGAGATCTAAGGTATAAATGAAAAACAAAACAAAAGATAGATAAGAAGAAATGGAGAGATAGGTCTTTTGCAGAAGGGAAGGGAAATGAGATGGAGGGGGAAGGGAGGGGAGAGGGAAGGGGATTAAGAATTAAGATGTACTATAGAGGGCCAGCAAGATAGCTCAGTGGACTAATGGCAAGCGCAGGGACCAGGGTTCAATCCCTGGTCCCGCACGTTGTGCTGGCCCTGCTCCAGGGGTTTGCTGAACCAGTGACTGAGTCTGGGCATGGTGGCACATGCCTGTAATCCTAGTGCTGAGAAGACTGAAAATAGGAGGATCACTACGAGTCTGAGCTGCACTGTGAGATCCTGTACCGAATATATAAAATGAAAAAAAAAAACAAAAAAACAAAAAAAAACCCAAAACTATGTACTCGATACATGTACCAACGTCCCACAAGAACTGAATTATGTTGTTCAAACATATACTAATGAAAGAATGGGGAAGAGAAGCGGCACCAGGTGGAATGCACTAGTGTGGATTGGGTTGTTTGACAATCGGGTGTTTATCGATCAGGCCTTATGTTTTCCCAACACAGCTGTCTTCTGAAAGAGACACCCACTAACTGGATGACACCCTAGCTTCATAGCAGGTCCCCCCTGGCTGACCTGCCTGCAGGTCAGCTGTTTCCAGGACCAGAAGCATTTGTCTAAGTACTGCATTCTGTAACTTATCAAATTTCTGCAGCCAGAAATTAGAAAACAGGAATTATTTGAATTATCTTCTACTTTCCTTGAAAATACCATTTAGGCTTATTATAGGTTAGTGATACTTAAAAAGTATATTCACATTAGGATTATTTGGGTTTAAGTTTTAGAAACTCTCTCCCCCTCTCTCTCCCCCTCTCTCTCCCTCTCTCTCCCTCTCTGTCTCTCTCTCTCTCCCTCTCTCTTTCTCTCTCTCTCTCTCAGTCTCTGTAGTAGGAGGATTCTCTAGCACCATGTCCAAATTAACCAATCTCTTTAGCATTAGTTCCCCATAATCATATTAAAGGAACGAGAACATGTCCAAATTCAGTGACTCACGCTTGTTTTTGTGAACATAACTCTTGAAGCTAGAAGAGGAGAGGGTAAAACTGATGCCCAGCTGTCAAACAGAGAAAACTTCACAGTCCTTTATGTCACCTAGTAAAATATTTGCTTTCTGGAAAAACAGAAAGCTCAGTGGTCGGGCTAGAGCACTAGGATGCTCTAGGATGTCCTCCTTTTCCTCCGTGACGACAGTCCCACCTCAGCTTACACTGCTGTGTGTGTCAGGCTGCGTGTGTTGGTCTGTAGAGAAACACGTGCAAGCTTCCAGCTTGGTTTTACTTGTGGATGGCGTGAGCACACACTCCGGCGCGTTTGCCAGAGCTGGCCCTCCACAAATGTAGGTGAGGCTGTGGCTGTGTTGGAAAGCACATTGATAATGATAGAAAGGGAAGCAGGGTGTCATCATAGAGTTAAACACAGTAGAGTTAGCCAGACCGTGGGCTGCATGAGCACATAATGAAAAACCATCCCAGCCAGAGTTAAACTAGTCAGGCAGGGGAAAGAAAAGCTTTGCAGAGAGTGGGGCTTAAAACTTCTTTCTCTGATTGTTATCTGCTGTTGATTACCTGGTTTTGAAGGTAAAAAGCAAAATGCACTCACACCTCCAAGGATAATATTAATCCCTTCTTCAGAAATCCTAGCACCGAGCCTGACTCAGTGCAGAGGCTGGGCTGGGGCATTTCACTTTTCACTTTATCTCTGCTTCCCATCTAGGCTGTCAGGCCTGTCGCATACCTGCAGCCTACAGCCTGGAAATCAGGGACTTTGATGTTCTAAAGGACGCTTTATCTTGGGTAATTTTCACCAATTCTTATGTTATTGTGTGGGATCCTCTGAGATTGAGAATGAGCGATGGCTTTGTCTGCTAAGATCAGAGCAATTTGCAAGCTTTACTGAGGGACAGGGTCTCATAAAGGGACTTTTGAGCTGGGGTCTGTCAGCACCACTGGGAACTGGCATGACATCAAGCTCTATGATTATTGATAGCTTAAGCATCAGTGGGCAGAGAGAAAGGCAGTGGGTATTTGGAATTCCTCTTAGCCAAAGCAGGAGCACTTTCTGCTTATTACTGGCTTAATGCTAGATTTATTTTTAATTAAAAATGCAATTTATATACAATAAATGGGGGGGGGAGACAGTGAAATTGTACAATGACAAGCAGTCTCCCTCCTGTCCTGAATTCCCATTTGAGCTCTCCTCTCCAGGGGACCTTTTGTTGTCCAATTTATGTGGGTGTAGATATTTTAGAAGTTTATAGACTCTGGTCCTCCTTCACCCTCTACAGCACAGGGAGTGGCTGCATGTCACCTCTGCCTCCTGCTGTTGTCACTTAGCTCTGCCTTTTGTAGATCACTCTGTAACTGTGATGATGGCTCTCCAGAGTCTTACTCTGCACAAGATACCAAATGTGGTGCTTGGATGCGTATCTTTTATCTTTTTGACAATTTTCTATGGTGTATACAATTATTAAGCTCCTTTTGGAGATATCCGGGCCTGACTTGTCCAGAGCCAACCACTTTGAAGGCACCAACCCAAGATTTGACCCCAGAAGCACACTCTCCCTGATCACTTAGCAAACTTGTTGCTCTGGAGTGATTGAAAAACTTAGTATTACCATCTTACTAAACTCCTCACCTTCTAAAAATAGCTACTATTACAGACTTGATAGCAGAGAACCTATATGAATATGCAGTGTTAAGCACAGTAATAAAAGCTCCGCTCTTGAGCTTACCAAATTGGCTCACAGCCAGACCCTGTCAAAAGGTGTGCAGGTTCCTGCATTTTCTTGCTTTATAAAAATCATTTAATGTCTTATGTAATCATTACTAAAACAGTGTCTCATTGTGTTTTATCCCCCACAAACATAAGGTCGGTGTGCTATTTTCTCTTTCATTTTTGCCAGCGGTGAGTCTGCTGTCTAGGTCTATCATAATTTACTTAGCCGGTCTCCTCACTGATAGACACCTAGATTGTTTATCATCTTGTTGTTACAAGCATCATTACCATTAATCTCCTTCTGTGTGTCTTTATACATCTCTGTGAGCATCTTGAAGGATGTAACCTAACAAAGCTGCATCAAGGGGTGGACAGTGCTAGATTCACCGGCCAAGTTGTACCAGCCACAGCTTGCAGGACTCTCGAATAAGAAGAGTCCTGCTTCAACAGAGTGGTGTGCAAAATTAAGCCTCACTGTTGCCAGTTTCCAAAATCAAAATTTTACACTTTTATTTATTTTTTTTGTGGTAAAAGAGATTGCAAATTTTATATTTTGAAAGCAAATAGAATGTATTTAATTGTGATTGAGGTTCGACAGCTATTCGTGTTTCTCTTTTACATAAAAATAGCCTTATTTCTGTTAGCTTCCTTTTATTGAATCTCAATAGATCATTACATGTTACGAAGATCAACTCTCTTTTTTGACCAACCTTTTTCCCCAGATTGTGATTGATTTTTTTATTCTGCATATGACTGTTTTTTCATAAATAGAATCAGGTTCATAACTCTGTGTCAGGATATCAAGCCTTGTGTGGAAAGACCTCCCAAAATATTCAAAGGTATTTTAAAAATACTTCTAAATTTTCTTCTAATAGTTTGACAGTTTTATCTCTTGTATGTATTCCAATATTTCAACCACTTAGAAGATTTTGGTTACATGGAGTAAGATAAGAAAGTATATATGGTTTTGCAGATTGACACCTTGTTTCCTAAACTCCATTTTTGAATATTCTACCTTGGCAGCTGCTAGCTGCCAATGCCATTTGGACCACATGTCAAAATCTCTCTCTTGTGTTCCTTCCACTGGGGCTGAGTCAGGCTCTCCTGTGTGCTAAGCTTGCAGCTCCACCACTAAGTTACGCTCCCAGCCCCCCTCTTCAACACTCCCTCCAGGAGTCCGTTGATCACTCTGTTTCTTCATACATGAAAACTGAACTACAACTGATAATATTGTACATGTGGTAAGGCTAATCCTCTCCCAGAGCTCTTCCCAGTGTTTCTGGAAATGATCAATACTTTTTTTCCTACTTGAATACAGCATCAGCTTGTGTAGTTAAGAAAAGGGAGGAGCTGATTGTATTTTTATTAAGATCTCTTCAAGGGGAGGGAGAGGGGGAGGGGAGGGGGGAGAGAGAGACAGACAGATTTTCTAAAACTTAAACCCAAATAATCCTAATATGAATATGCTTTTTAAGTATCACTAACCTGTACTAAGCCTAGAATGGTATTTTCAAGGAAAGTAGAAGATAATTCAGATAATTCCTGTTTTCTAATTTCTGGCTGCAGAAATTTGATAAGTTACAGAATGCAGTACTTAGACAAATGCTTCTGGTCCTGGAAACAGCTGACCTGCAGGCAGGTCAGCCAGGGGGGACCTGCTATGAAGCTAGGGTGTCATCCAGTTAGTGGGTGTCTCTTTCAGAAGACAGCTGTGTTGGAAAAACATAAGGCCTGATCGATAAACACCCGATTGTCAAACAACCCAATCCACACTAGTGCATTCCACCTGGTGCCGCTTTTCTTCCCCATTCTTTCATTAGTATATGTTTGAAGGGAGGAGCTGATTGTATTTTTATTAAGAATGAGAGATGGCTTTGTCTGCTAAGATCAGAGCAATTTGCAAGCTTTACTGAGGGACAGGGTCTCATAAAGGGACGTTTGAGCTGGGGTCTGTCAGCACCACTGGGAACTGGCATGATATCAAGCTCTATGATTATTGATAGCTCAAAAATTAAGAATCAAAAATTAAGAAAAAATATCATTTTACAGAGTTGAGCTTTTCCTCTTTTTTATGTGCAGGGTCTCACTACACAGCTTGGACTCATAGCGATCCTCCTGTTTTCTGTCTCCCTAGTTCTGGGATTACAGGTGTGAGCCACCACGCCTGGACTCCATCGCTGGCTAAGTGTGCCTGGGGGTGGGGCCAGTGTGGTATGAAGTGCCAGGGATTGAACCCTGGCCCCTGTACTTACCTAAACAAGCACTTAGTCTGCTGAGCTATCTTGCCAGCCCTAAACTTGAGTTTTTCTGCTAATTATTTCCTCACTTGAAATCTTCTCTTACGTCTTTATCATTCATAAAATGTAGTTACATAGGACTTACAAGTTTCGTGTTAAGTATGGTCCCAAATAGTCTCTCTTTTTTTAACACTTCTATTATTTTCTAATGAGTTATTTTATAGCATGTAACTCATTTGTAGTGAGTTTTTTATACTTTTGTCACCAAGCATGTAACTAAGATCACTTTCTTCTCTTTTTTCTTTTTTTTCTTTCTGTCTGTGTCTGTCTGTCTGTCTGTCTGTCTGTCTGTCTGTCTGTCTGTCTCTCTTTCTCTCTTTCTCTCTTTCTTTTTGCATCACCAGGGATTGAATTTGAGATGCCAGGCAGGAACTTATGCCACTGAGCTATCTCCCTGGCCTGAAATCCCTTTGTTGTTCATAAGAACTTTTTAGTTGATTTTCCTGGATGCAGGGTGTGGGGTGTGGGCTGAGTGTGTGTGTGTGCATATGTGTGTACATTTGAGGAATTCTGTTGTACTGTTGGAAAATACTGAGGAATTACTACATTCTCAATTTTTACGAATTTTATTTCACTTGACTAATTTAATACACTGGCTAGCAGTTTTAGCATACTGTAATTTTAAATAATTATGGTCGTGGTTATGACTTTAATAGAAATACTTTCAAAACTTTGTCACTAAACAAAATGTTCGCATATAATTGTACAAATAAAATAATGATGAATGATTTTCTGCTTCATGTAGCTGCGCCTTTCATAAATCTATGAATAAGCTAATAGAGTTTTTCTCCTTTGACCTACTCTGTGCTATACTAATAGATTTCCTAAGCTGGACTAGTCTCGCATCTTGAACTGAACTCCATTGGTGGATGTATACTTTTTAAAACCATGGTTGAAGTAGGTAGAATTGTCTGCAGCAATGCTCATTGCATCTGGAAAATGCGATCCATCTGCAGAACCCATCCACTGGATCAGGTGGGCTGAGAGATTTCTGAGAAGGAAATTTGACCACTTTAAAATTCTTACCATGGGGGCCGGGGAGATGGCTCAGCAGAATAAGCGCTTGCCTGGCAAGAGCAAGGGCCTGAGTTCAATCCCCAGTTCCAAAAAAGAAAAAAAAAAATTCTTCCCATGCCAATTATTTTGTTTCTGTTTTAATAAAGCATACTTTCTTACAGGATCATGAGCTATTTCACATTTGTTTTTATAGAATTAAGCAGGATAATAATTTATAGTTTTAAATTTTTTCCTAGTGGCTGAGAATTTCCATTTCCATGTTTACTTTCTCCTTTGCATTTTGCCCCTGTCTCTTAATTTTGAGTGATGATTTATTTGGTTATGTAAATCATTTAATTTCCTAGCTTATCTATTTTCCTGGAGGAAACAACATTGAATTATTTGGCAGGTATTTCATTTCTCTCCCTTTTTCCCTTTTATTTTTACTCTTTCTCTCTGGAGTTTCTTCAAAGTTATTCTCTTACTCTCTCCTTAGTTTCTTCAGTTGAATATATTATTAACTACATAAGGTTATGAAATTTCCCCGGGGTATTGTTTCACCAGTATCA
>NW_004524578.1:4645664-4725691 GCF_000260255.1 Octodon degus
TATATATAGATAGATAGATATAGATATAGATATAGATATAGATATAGATATAGATATAGATATAGATATATAGTCTTGGTTTCTTTTCTCTCATTGTTGGGACAAAACACCTGACCCTCAAAATTAAGGAAGGAAAGGTTTATGTAGCTCCCAGTTAGTGGAAGTTTCAGTCCACACTCGGCTGGCTCCGAGGCAGTGCGGCACGTGGCAGATGGCAGCGGCTCATGGCAGCAAAGAGCCCAGGGGAGGAGCAGCGGCTGCAGTGGCTAGCCAGCCTCTCTCCTTCTCATACTGTGCTCAGGCTATTGCCCCAGGGCGGCTGTAGCACTCACACCCATAATCCCAGCATTGGATGAAGAACAAATCCCCAACTCTAGAAGCTACCCCAGTGATTGCATGAGGTTTTACGGGGACACTTAACACAAACCGTAGCGTATAGTGACATTATTCTGTAGTTCTGCTTCTATTGTATTTTGGACCCAAGATCTATACGACAGCTACAACTGTTCCTTTTTTTTCTTCAGCTTCTTCAGTCACTTGTTGCTCTCAAGAACAATACTTACTAAGTTGATTACATTTATGTGTAAAATAAGTAGATGACAAATTACTGATAAATAAATATTTTGGTTGATGAAGATTTTTATTTGAATATGACTATCAAAAACCAAAAAAGCAAGCACTTCTTTTCTGCCATGCCTTGCCATTGTTTGAGAAACTCATACATGAGGGGCAGTGCTGGGCTTTCAGTTGAATGAAAGGCACTAACACATTATTATTATTTTTTTTTTCAGTACCAGGGATTGAACTCAGGACCTTGCTCTTGCCAGGGAGGCATTTATTCTAGTGAGCCATCTCCCTGGGCCACTAACACATTATTTTGAGAGGTTAGATACATCAATCAGCTTATGTTCAATGAAAATTTAGGACAAAAATGTTTACTGATAGAGACATATAGGACAGAAAGGGGAGAAAGCATGATGGTGTAATGCACCCCTAACTCTGTGATTGTCATGTTCTAGGGAGCCAAGAGGTCATATCCTTCTGGCCTCACCATTCACCAAGGATGCGCCTAGAGCTCCCCTTCAAAACAGTATGATCCTCTGATACAGCGCAGGAAGGCTTAGCTTTATGAGGGGTGAGGACGAAAGGGTGGGTCAGGTTTGCAGTCCCATTTTCTAGCTAACTGAGGATCTGGCCAACGACCTTGGGGGGATGCACTTGGACCCCAGGGGGCATTGCTCCCACCACCAGAGAGGAGCCTCCGCCCACCCATCGGCCTTCAGAGCAGCCGTGCTCCACCCTTTATCTTTTCCCAGAGCTTCTCCAGCAGCTGCCCAATCGGAGACTCAGCCCAGCTCTACCAAGCGTCTCTAAGGTAAGGTGTTGCTTCAAATCATTCAGAAACATGGCATATAAAACCTAAAGAACATTTTATGGACATTCACACACAACCTATAAAACTGTGACTGTAGCCCGAATACTTCCTTAGGTAATGGATTTTGACTTGCTCCCCAAATCTTTCCACCATGACTCAATCTACCAAAAATGATACAACTCTCAAGGGGGTTATTTGGTTCCATCGCCCACACTGTTCGCCATTTTCCGCTCTGTCCCAGTGTGGTGGGTCTCTCCCCATCACTGCGCTTGGCTGATAGCACTCCGCATCTGACTTGCCAGTCCCTGGGTGTGCATTCTTTCTTGCGATGCATCACCAAACCAGATGACTGCAGTGAGCTTCCCCTTCCCCTGGGTATCTATTTAGGTATAAGGAAAAATGACAAATGTGTTTTGCATTACATGCTATCAACTACAGCAGGCTGCAGTTCACGGGGCTGAAGGATGTTTCCCATTAAGTTGCTCCGGACAGCCAGGCCTCCCTTCAGCTGCTGGGTGGAAGGAATGGCCTGGGTCCCCTCAACCTGTCATTTAAAGCTGTAGATCGAGAACTTGCTCTTCAAGTTTTCTTCTTGCATTTCCTCTTTCATTGTCTTTGATTTTTCTCTTTCCCCAATTTCTTTTCTTGCAAGCTAACACAGCCCATCTATGGATTTCAGGACAGTGTACTCCTATTCCTTATAAATTCCATCAGAACTTGACCTTAGCATCATGCAGTCATCCTAAGAATAATTTTATAGTGATTGCTATTATTTCATAATCATGGGCCCAAAAGAAGTAAAGTGTTCTCAGGCTTAATAGCTCATAATTAGACTCAGTTCTATGTGCTAGATGTACGTGTGTATGCATGCATGTGCACACAAGGTAGATGGATGAGGTCAGCGCCAGCTCAGGAGGAAACGTGCTCCCCAATTTGACCAGCTTCAAGGTATCATCACGTGGTAGCCACGACAGTAATGTCAGTCCAACTCTGCTGGCTTTTCGTCCTGCCTATGCCCAAACTCCCTTTCTAAGTGTCTTATTCATGTGATATCAATTACTCCAACTCTATGCAATAGGAGCTTTTGTTCCTATTTAACACAGAAACTGAGGCTCAGAGTGAGACTATTCATCTCAGCTAGGAAGATGATAAAAGCCCCTTTGCACAGCCCGGGGTGCTGGCGGCGACCTAGGGTGAGCATGCCCTTCTTTCCTAGTCTGTCCTACGGCTTCACTTGCTCTTTCTCCAAACAGACAAGAGCCTCTCTGGAGAGTCAGGTAGAGAGTTTGAGGCTGCATAATGGAACCAGGCAATGTTTGGAGTGGAAAATGTGAGTACTAGAACCATTTGTGCCTTCCTGCCCTTTCCCTCGCGTGGGAGGATTCTCCTCCCTGATCTTTCTGCCAATCAAATCCGTAGAAGTTTAGGCTCATCAGCTGTTTTTGGATGGCTGTGAATGCTAATTTCTGTCACCTGTCATTCCCTATTTTGTCTCATTAAAACGTATTTTATTTCACACATTTCCAAAGTGGGATCTAAGTTTAGAATGTGTTCTTCAGTTATAAAAGTGAAATTTCACTTATAGACAGCTGGTTTCAACTGCTGGGCTTCTTCACAGGTCTTTATTAACTGAAGAACAATAGGACACAGCGAAATACAAAGCTACAGCTAGTAAGCTGCCGCCGGTTTTCTTGGATGGGAATCCTGGAACTTGGGCCCTGGGAATCTGCGATTTAACTTCTTAATCTTTTTAAAATTATTTATTTATTTATTTGTTACATGGTCTTGCTATACAGTGTGGACTCTTAGTGATCCTCCTGTCTCAGCCTCCCCAGCGCTGGGATTACAGGCATCAGCCACTACACCCGGTTTTAGTGGCTGGCAGAGCATGTGATCATCATGTCTTGCGGTATCAGGAATCAAACCCAGGTCCTTGGGCTTGCCAGGCAGGCGTGTAGACTATTGAGCTATCTCCCCAGCTCTGCTTTACTTTTTTTTACTTTGTGATTAACCTTATAAATTATGGAAGGATGTAAAACTCTTAAACTCATGTGAGAGCTTTTGTTAGGTGCTAAATATGCTTTGTGACAGCTCTCTAAGCCTGGGCTGCTTAGGAGCAAATCTGGGGGTCTTGTCTGCAAAACCCTGACTATAACGACTTCCCTGCAAAGGGTCATTACCGAAAACGATCTTTCATAGCATTTCAGGGCGCACCATGGAGATGGGATTGCTTTTTTCTTTTAAGAGACAGTCAAGAAATCCCAGCTAGGCTGCTTTAGAAGTCGCATGTGCGGTTGTATGCTGAGAATAGTATTTCCTGCGGTTGCGAGTCTCAGTGGAGGGGCTCTAAGAGCAAAGGCTTGCAGCTCGCGGGGTGGAGGGCAGGACACATTCCTGAGGCTGCTTCTCCAGGCGCGGGGCGGGCAGCAACGTGATGACCTGGTGCGGCAGCTCTGGATGGAGGTGCCGTCCAAGATTCTGCAGCGTAATTGCCTGGGATGCCCTATAATTTAGGTGCTGAGCGTGATATAAGAGGGCCATTAAATCAGGATGGTAACCATGTCAGAAAGTAAATGAGCTCCTTTGTTGGAAGAGCTCCTGTGGTCCTGAAGCGGCTGGGGTACATTGTTCATGGAGCGCGGCTCCCACGAGGGGGCCGCGCAGGCAGAGGCCCGGGGGAGCGGGGATCGTGTGCCCCACCTGCTTGCGCTGCGCCCACGTCCACGCGCACGAGCACGCCGGCTGCACGCCACAGCATCAAGAACAGAACCCAGCTTCAGCTGAGGTCAATTCATTTCAGCAGCGCGCTCGCCCAGCACTCACTGCCCCGATGAGCGGCTGGCTGGTCAGGGCGCTATAGGAAGGCGTGGACGTGGATGCGCCTGCCTCAGCAGGGCCCTAGAGCCAGCGGCTGCTGTTCTTTAGGCTTCAAGTTAGCTTTGCAATCTTTACCTGGAGATTCCAGAAGGTAGTTTTAAGTGATGGACTTCTTCTTTGTGTAACTTTGCAATCTGTCTCTGTCTCTCTCCCTCTCTCTCCCTCTGTCTCTCTCTGTCTCTATCTCTCTCTCTGTCTCTGTCTCTCTCTGTCTCTGTCTCTATCTCTCTCTCTCTGTCTCTGTCTCTACCTCTCTCTTTGTCTCTCTCTCTGTCTCTGTCTCTCTCTCTGTCTGTCTCTGTCTCCCTGTCTCTCTCTGTCTCTGTCTCTCTATCTCTATCTGTCTCTCTGTCTGTCTCTCTGTCTCTGTCTCTAAGATAGCACTACTTATTTACTTTCCTATGAGTCATATGCCATGTGGTTTTCACCTATGTCTTCTCACAACAGGAAAAAAAATTCAATTTTACAGAAAGGAAAGTTGAAGACATGTTCACGTAAAAGCCTGTTCCTAACAATCTGTAGACACAGTGTTCATGACCACCATAAGTGAAACAACCCCAGTATCTTTGGGTGGGTGACTCGGGCCAATGGTGCTGACAGTGTACCCTGGAATCGTAGTAAGAAAAGGAGTGGACCATTGAGACACATGGTGACATGGATGAATTTGTAAAATGTTATGTGGAATGAAAGAAACAGTCTCCAGGGGCTACCTGCTGCATGAATGAACACATTTATATCACATTCTAGAAAAGGCAAAACTATAGAGGGGAGCACAGACCAGTTCCAGAGAGTGGGGTGGGGTAGATCTGACTCTGTAGAGGCCACACTGGACGAGGCTGGGTCATGGAGCTCTTCCGTGACCTAATCATGGAAATGCTGACACTACTCAATATGTATCTTAAAACTCCGAACTGTACGATAACTAAACTAAATCAAGCTTACTGCCTCTAAATTCAAATATGAGTCACATGAGCAAAATAAGTGTAAATATAAATCCTAGGAGCAAAGCTATCAGTAAGATTTCCTGAGCGTTTGCAATGTCCCAAGCTCTGCTCTAGGTATGCAATCTGAGGTCATGAAAGGAAGCCCATTCGTTTTGATCTCAGCCTCTTTGAGTGTCACTGTCACTGTCTTCCATACCTTGGAGACTCATCTAAACTGCTGCCATCCAAATTCCCAGAGCAGCATAAGCTTATTGCTGGTGATTGTTCTCTTAAAATGACTCTTCTTCCTTGGTTTCTTTCTCAGGTTCATGAATTGGTGTGTGGGATTGGAGTTGCTACGGTCAGGAGTTGCGGGCTGCCTAGGATTGCAAATGGCACTGAGACAGGACCCAGGCTTGCAAGAGGGGGCTAAGCGGATGGTGGGCAGCCCAAGAGTCAACCCTCTGGCTGCACAGAAGCCAGTTTTTGGCCCAGGTGTAAGTGGGGTGAAAACGGGCCATCTCGACTCACTCAAGGGCATTGTCCCTGGAACAGGGCTGCCCCAAGAGGGCCTGGAAGTAGTCATTCCACGGTTCCTAGTTAGGTTCAGAGAAATGAGCATTGCTTTGACAGAGACAAAAACTACACATTGAGACCTTGGTCCCCCACCCCGCCCTAAAAGCATTGCAGACAAAGCCTGCGACTTTCTGCAAACACTTAAGGAGGCTCGCTTTATCTGGCAAGAATCAGAAGCTAGTTTCAGGGCCTGGTTGAGGTGACTCTGTCCCAGCTTGGCTGGGGCCGGATGAGATGTGCTAGCGCTGCAGCCCGAGTGCAGTGGGGGGTCTGTGAGGCTAGAGCCCCCGCTCTCTCCTTGGCAGGGCAGTGTGTTCGATTGAGCTCTCTGGTTGTAAAACAGAATCTTTGCTGTTTTCTGAAAGTCTCCCTGATCTTCTAGGGGCTCTGTGTGGGAAAAGCTCAACTTTGCCCCCCAGAGAAGGAGAAGTACCAGTTAGTGTGGACCAAGATGCGAGATATAAAACATATTTTCTACACTGAGGGATATTGCAAAGAAATTCCAGCAATAACCATGAAAGACAGATAAGTGCTGGAAGAGTCTTAAGAGCGAGGACTGTTTGTCAAACAAAGAGCTGTGAAAGAGGACAATTAAGTAGATTGGGGACTGCTCAGAGAGCCTTGCTTTAATTTATTTTTCTCAGGGAAAGCACAGGGCGGATAGGATTACTAAGATCACACAGAACAGAAGATGATGTCATTAGGTGATCAGAGGGCCTGAGGGTGGGGGTGGGCTCCCCCGGCTTTTGCAGCACTGCTGCCTGCAGAGGGGATGCCAGCCCCCAATTCGGCCAGCCCAAGTGAGAGACTTCGTGGGTCACAGGAACCACTGAAAGCCTTTGTTCCCACATTTGTAAATGTGAAGTAACAAGAGCCAGACCTGCCCCATTATGAAAATTCTATCAAGCAAGGTATAGCCAATGTGCAAGTTAACACACAAAACACGAAGGCAAAGGAGACCTGAGTGCTGCGCTCAGAGTGCTGAGCTTCGTTTCTCAGATGGATCGGGCTCCAGCACTGCCCAGGAAGTAGCTGAAGGAGAGGGGTTAGGGGTGATTTTTGGAGAATAATGATGTCACAATAATGCTTAAAGTAGAATATTAATGCAATCAGAAAATACTACCGAGTAGTACCATCAAGCTTATAACGAACACACCAATCTTTTGTTAGAGTTTTTACAAAAGCAATTTAAAATTAAAATTTTAAACTTTCATGTATCTTTTAATGATTTCCAAGCTCTGTTATCCCTTTTTCTGACACATTTCTGTTCTTTCTCTGTCATACTGAGTTCAAATCATATACTTTTTTCACATGTTAAAATGTCTGGAAATAGGATACGATGATAGAAGACATTTCATTGCTCATTGCTGTTCATTACCGGCATCTTTTTTCTTTCTTTATGGTGCATTGTACATCAACAGCATATCAAATTTTGTTAAATCTATATTCATTATTTTGACTATAACAATTGAAAGCTGATATGTTCAGTAGGTGAGGTTGTATTTCCTGTCTAATGCAATCTTTATTCTTTGAGTTAAAAATTACTTTCTTTTATCATTTACTTACTTTTTAATCTAACTAAACTAACCCTTCTGCAAACATTCCAGAAGGACCATTCAACTCCTATCAGAGCAAACACACTGGGTAAAGTGCCAGTTTCATTTTTTTTTTTTTAAATCAGAGCCAGTGATGGGTGGAAAATGGTCTAAGAACTTGCTTTCTGAAAAATGTGTATGCATTTAGGTACGTAGTTTCCTTCTAAATATCAGTGACATCCAAGACATATAGCATGCGCTTTAGAATTAATTAGAAATACTACACTGCTTGTTTACTGTAACTTTCACGTAACTGTCCCTCCCAGAATGCTTTCGCTGTTTTTGTCAATCTCTTCTGTCTGCAACAAATGTGTGTAGTTCTCACATGATGGCTAGTTGATATTTCATTTGTTAATAATTAGACAAATTGTGGAAAATTTTTTAAACTCATCTTTTAGTCATCGAACATGGAATGACTCCTTGCTGACCCACGTGCATACAGTATTTGTTTAGAAATACTGGAAAAATATCGCCTTGTCCATTTCCTGCTGTGCACTCTACGTCGGCCTCAGACTTGACACCCTTTAATCTGCATTATTGCTGATATCTTCATCATCTTCTTACGTGTAGATAATCCAAATACTATATCAAGCCCTGATTTTTAACTTCTGCCAGTTTCTATAATGTAAATATGTCCATCGTGTCCAAAATCAAGCTATCAGTGTCACGTTACTGAACATAGAGTAGGCAGGAAGCGCGCATGATGCTTCTACTCTACAAGTTCCTTGTCTCTCATGATCTTCAGGATGTATAGTCCAAGAGCCCCAGCAATGCCTCATGCGAAGAGCAGTACCAACCCCTGGTTTTCCTATGCATGCCTACCTGCCTACCTAGGATCAAGTTTAGTCTATAAATGAGGCACAGTAAGAAGTTAACCACATGGCTGGATATTAAGATAGAAAAATTACAGCAACCAACTCATTTGAAAATTATTTAAAACATTATTTATTTCTGGAATTTTTCCCTTAGTATTTTCAGATGGTGGTTGATTGAGGTAACTGAAACCATGGCAAGCAAAGCCTTGGGTGAGAAGACTGTTGTACAAGTATGAACAATTTCAAGAACAAAGAGCTAGAATAATAGAGTTCATAAAGTGTTAGAAGTAGGAGGGTGAATTTTGAATGTGTATTTGCTTAGCATGGTAGTTTAGCTCTAAAAAGTTCCCTCAAAGCCTCATGTGTTCAGAGGTGTGGCCTGACTGGCAGAAGTGGGTCACTAAATTGGGACGTGGGAGTGTGCGCTCCTGTCCCTGGCTCTTTTCCTGCCCTTCTGCTTCCTGGATGCCATGCAATGAGCAGCTTGCCTCCGCTATGCCCGTCCTGTCCCGCCACGCCATTTCTGATATGGAACCCACATACCATACACTGAACCCACTGAAACTGTGAACCAAAACAAACTTGTCTTCCTCTAAGTGGTGGGCGTCAGCAACCAGAACGTGACTAACACACTTTGTTTTTCAGATACTTTACTGTAAGTTTCTATAATTTAATTATTCCGTGGTTGTGTTTAATAGCTGCCTTGCAGACTTCTTACATATTTAGCAATCCCAAGTCTGACACCAGCCAAGTCCCTCACACAATAGAACCCTCCACCCAGGTCCCCTGTTGTCCCATCCCAATCCCCACAGAGGGCTCTCCGGGTTGCTATGATCCATAGTCGCTGTACACAGCTATTAACCTCAGATTTCTCTTTGTTAACAATCCTACAAATCTTTTCTTTCTCCCATTTTGGGTCCCTCTCTCAAGAGCCCATGTCTTTCTTTTTCTTGGCTATTCACCCATGTTCCTAGTGCACATCCACTATCAGGTATCTAAGCATAAGGAAATGGAATTTCTCTCATCCTATTATCCAGGCACATGTCGAAGGAGATGTCACTTGTCTCCGGTATTAGTCATTTGGTTGAGATATGCTTCATTATAATAATGAGTTAGAAATCATTGCTCTCATGTTTCTAATCATTTGTTAAGAAGCAGTGAAAATCCAGTATGCTGTATGTTTCTGACCCTCTTGATTATAGTAATGAACATTCTTTTGTTACTTAAAGTCTTTCATGTGGAACATTATGCTTTTCAAGTCTTTGACTTTGATATTTTTACCATGCAGATTCCATCCGATGGGGAAGAGCAGTCACTCAAGGCTTGTTCAATTTCATGTTCTTTCCTGCTGATCTCGACCGCTACAGCCCACACTCCACTCCCCATAATTGGCCATTAGTGATAACATCTTAACGACATACTAAAGTCTGACTTTGCATGTGACTTGTGTAGTGGTTTCTAAAATGCACTCACATGAGACAAAGCATTATTTTTTATTTGCCCTGCATTCCTGTCATGTGCTCTAATTTCTTGAATCTTTACAATGAAGACTTGACTGGCTGGAAAATTTTACTGCAAAATTGTACAATCATGCTTCATGAGTAATATTTGGGTGACTTTATGGAGGAAGATCTGTGAAGACGATGGAGAGGGGGAGTGGAGTAGTGGGAAATACAAGGCGAGTAAAGGAAGTGAGAGTAAAGGGCAGAGGAATCTGTATGGATTGATTGATTAATGGTTGACACAGGTATTTGAAATGAAAAGATTCAAACTAGTATGTTCTCAAATTAGCTTAAAAATTTGAATGGATTTCCAATGAAATACATACACACAAAGATATACATTGGAGGGTGGGGGAAAATTGAAGGAGAGAGGAAGGGAAAAGGTGAGAAAGAGAGAGAGAGAGAGAGAGAGAGAGAGAGAGAGAGAGAGAGAGACAGAGACAGAGACAGAGACAGAGACAGAGAAGAGAGATCCTCTCAGTTTGGAAAACTATCCCGGCTCTCTGCTCTATTTATTTACTAATGAGGATGTACAGTCAAGACTTTCAAAATGTCCGCCCTTCTGGAGATTCCAGAAGCATTAACATTGCCTGAGAACTTTGTGCTGTCTCTTGCAATTGTAAGAGTTGGAAAGGAAGCCAGGTATGGCTGATACATTGTTTAAGACATTTGCCTTGGTGCCCTATGGGGCTGGCCCTCTAGTAGAGGTGGCCTAAAGAGACCACAGGTCGGCGTGCCCTGTACCTCATTCTTGACCTCCCTCAGTCCTTTCCTGCTGAACCGTCATGGTGTCCTATGCATCTAGTGATGTCCACTTCCACAGATCCTTGGGCTTCTTTACCCACGCGATGATGCTGGCACCTGAACTGTTTTTTCTGCTTTCCTTGGCTCGGGGGCTCTCCTAACCCTGCATCCCTCATCTCTGCTTGTGTGTACTGTTCTAAAGGACTCTGGGTCCCAGAACATCTCTCATAAATGAACTGGGCTCAGACCATCTTTAGGCTTGCTGTCAGCTGGTCATTGGTCAAGATGGCAGCATTGCCCGTAGAAGGGAAGGCCCAAACACTTCCACCCTCTCCTGCCCTGTGGTTCCACTCCTTAATAGTTAGGGCTCAGTTGAAGACTATGCCTATTCCTAGTGCCAATCCAGAAGCTGATTACATGAGCCAGAGAATGTCGGTGCCACAGGGGGACTCATGCTAGGGGGAGATGGAAGGGGTATCTAGGCAGACGTGTTGGGGAAGGGCAGAAGGTAAGGTGAGAGGGCTCAAAGCAGAGAACTAAGTTGCCCCTGGACCCCACGATGAGCACAGACTCTGGTGGCACTGGAGTGGCAGTGATGTGCTGCAGTAGCCATGCTCAATTCCAAATGTTTGCGGGAACCACCCGACTGAGTGCCCAGGGTTGGGAGACAGTTGGATCCCATGCTCTTAAGAGTGCCTGTGATCATAGCACCAGTGGCGGGGTGCGTTGGCACTCATGCCCTCTGTTAGAATCAATTTCTGCGTGAATTTTCCTTTTCCCCTAAGGGAAAGCCTGCCCTTCCTCTCTGCAATTCTAATGACATATCCTGGCCTAAGCTATTGTGACAATCGCCCTCCTTCTGTAGTGTCTACAGTGGCTTTGGGCCCTAACATGGACCTCTGATTTGCACAACTGTTCACACCTGTGGACATCTTTGTGCTTCACTCACTCCTACCACCCTAATACTCTGTGGCTCTTCTGGGGCCTCTTGCCAAGTGTTCCCCCTTTAGATTCCGAGTGTACACATCTACTTTGCTATGTGGACAAACTGACTCAACCTGTTCAGCTCCTTATCCTTAGCATCGTTGCTGAGCACTGGCTGTCCCCTTGGTCCAGAGCCCCATAACTGTGGGGTCCACACATGAGTGTGCATGTTCTGCCCTTCCAGTGTCCAGGCCAAGATAGAAGAGAGGGCTCCTCCCTGACCTGGCAGCACTGTCCACAGGAAGGTCCTCATCTTGCCTCTGTGGCCCCAGGAGACAGTCCTCAAAAGACCACAGCCAGAAATCAGGGTGTTCCTAGGGGCTGGCTGCCTAGGCTTACCCATGGACATCTGATTACATACTCGTTGTTACTACAAAGCTAAACTAGTCATGCCACCAGCCCAGTCCTGGAATTCCCTTTTCTGTTGATGGAGACTCTGCAGTCTTACCTTAACTATAAAGGGAATTCTAGGTTGCTTAAGAGAGGTTTTGCTCACAATGAACTGTTTGGGAACAACTTATGCTCTCAGACTGAGGAACAGGCCGAGGGGCAGGAGCTCGCCACAAGCAGTGTTTTGCCCTGGTTCTCCGTGAATAATTTTCTTCACTTCTTTTTAATTTGATCTTTATCTAAAGAAAGGCAAGTGAACAAAGTTAATGGGTAGAATTAAGAATCAATTGGAAAATTTCCACCAAATAAGGGGTTTTTCTTTTTAAAGCTCCTGCTTTCAAGTGCAGGAGGAAAATTTCAGGAATGCAGGAGAAGCTGAAAGGATGATTAGAGATCATTACAGATATTCATGGTAATTGGTTTTGTAAAAAGATTCTTGACTTAATTTTATTCTGCATCAAAGGATTACATACTTCTTATTTTGTCTACCTGTAATGACCTTTTTTCCCAAAGTGTTTAGAGACTACGAGATTCTATGCAGTCTATATAATTTAAGCCAAAAAAAAACAGTACTCCTGAGTAACCATGAATTCTTGGGTGGTTACAGTCACGCCTTGCTTTTCCTGGGAATAGGTTCCAAAATCTCCTCCTCTCATATATCAAAATTTATAGATACCCAAGTCTCTTATAGAAAATGGCATCGTATTTGCATAGAACCTACCCACTTCTTCCAGTGTGCTATGAATCATTTCTAGATGATTTACCATATATAACACATACAAATGTTACTTACATGGTTGTTATAGAATGATAATAGAGAAAAATTTCTGTATATGCTCGTGCAATTCTTTTCTGAATATTCTCAACCCAAGTTTAGTTGAATACATGAATGGTCTTAAGAGTGCCTGTGGTTACAGCACTAGAGGAGGGCGACGTTGGCACCCATGTCCACCTGTTAGAATCAGTTTCTGTGTGAATTTGCCTCTTCCTCTGGGGAAAGCCTGCTCTTCCTCTCTGCAGTTCTAATGGCATATCCTGGTCTAAATTAATGTGGTAATCTGTTAATCCAGAGATTAACAGAGTGGATGCAAGATCATGACTCAACAGATAGAAAGCAGTAGGTATCTCCTTGATGGAAAAACTGAGCTTCTTCATAGAGGAATCCAGGGATAAAAAAATTCAAGACCTATGAAAGACAAGACTTAAATTCTGAAATTTTTGGTTGTCTTATATCAGCATATTGAGGGGAATTAACTTCAAAATACAACAAATTTTTCAAATGAGGTAATAAGAGATGATCTAGAACAATAGTTTCCTCCATGAGAAAATACAATTATTGGAGTCTTAAATGATTTTTCCTTTTTAAAAGTAAGTCCTTTACTATCTAGGGATGATTTTTTAAAATTAATTTTAATCAGAAAGAAATTGCAATGAGACAGTTTCAAGACTCCCTATTCCTGCCATCATATACTGTGCTGCCATAGTCCATTGCAGCAGAGTCCAGTGACTGTGGCCTGGGATTTCTGAGCTCGTAAGCAAAATAAACCTCTCCTTATTATAAGCTGATTATCTGAGATGTTTTTGTTACAGTTACAGAAAACTAACAGAAGAAGGCTTATTTAACCCCGTAATGACAACTAAAATCCCTGCAGTCACACCACAAAGGAAAATTCAGAAAGAGTGGAAGAAAGAACATGGACCGGCTTGGGGATCTCAGGAGTTAAGGAACAATATGGTGGTTATTTTCATGTTTTTTTTTTCTCACCTATAAGCTTTATATTACCTGCTGGAGAAGCCTAATAGGTTTCCTTAATCTATTTGTTCCTTACTGGGACAAAATACCCAGCAACCAAGACTTAAGAGAAGATGCTTGTTTTGGCCATGGTCGGCTGGGCCCAGCGCAGAACGACATGGCAGCAGAAGAGAGCTGTTCATGCCACGGAGGCTAAGGTGAAGAGGAGGGAGGAGCCAGTGAGGAGACATACCCTTCGAAGTCACACCCCAAGTGACCCATCTCCTCTGACCAGACCCTACTTCCTAACAGCGAGTCAGTTAATGCTCTGGGATAAAGGTATAGATCAAGGAAAATGGTGGACATCTGCCTTTGTAGAGATGCAATAACCATCCAAAAGTCATAATTCTGAACACATGAGTCTTTTGGGGAAACTTCTGGATTCACACCATAACCTGGGTACAGATGTTTTAAGCCAATGTAAAAGCTATTCTCTCTAGCCCCAAGGCCAGGAACAGAAAGCATTTGGACAATACTCACTCAACTCTAGCTGCCCACAGTCATCCTCTGCTACCAGTAGTGAGGTGTATTTTACTTCTTATACTTGGATGGTGCCAGCAAGGCTGGAAGGGAGCTTAGAATCCCATACCCTGCCCAGAGATGTACCATTGCAGCCCTCCTTTTCCCTAGCAGAGAGTCAGGGGAGGGTGTCAAATGGAGAGAACTGGAGGAAGGGACTTCCCAAGCTTCCGTATGAAGTCCTAGTAGACCCAAAGAGAATCACATGTGAAGCTGATCATAGTTAGCATGACAAAAGGCTTGAGGAGTGTAACATGGAATGCTACTGAGGTGTTCAGGTTGGCCTCAAGCTAGCACACAAATGAAACAGGTGGACCTATGTTCTGAGTATAAACAAATGAGTACTTGATAAACTAGAAATGTTAAAGAGGACTCAGAGTCTCATAATATAATATCCAAATGCCCAGGATCTAATTAAAAACATCAATTATTTTACCAGTAACTGGGAAAACAATAATTTGAAAAAACAATCAACAGAGGCATGATTAAGAATTGGGAGTTTCTGGCAAGGATTTTTTTTTTAAAATTATTTATTTTTGTATTTTAAGGAAGGGTCTACAGGATGTTCAGGGTCTCATTACTAGATTGGACTTGTAGTGATCCACTTGTTTACAGGTTCCCAAGAGCTGGAATTACAGGCATGCCACCACACCCAATCGCCATCTTGGCTTGCCCCAGGGGCAGGGCCAGCATGGCAGACCCGAGGATTGAACCCCCGGCCCTTGCACCTGCTTGCAGGTGATTTAATTTGCTGAACTATTTGGTTACCCCTTGACAAGGATTTTTAAAGCAACTGCTATTATAGTGCCCTAATAAATAATTAGGGATATTCTTGAAACAAGTTAAAATAGAAATTATAAGAAAAAAAGGAAAATATAACAAGAACTAAATGAAAATTATAGAACTGAAGAATACAACAACAATGAGAACATAAGAAGAAATCATAGAGAAGAATCTGAGAACTTGACAACAATTGGATAGAAATCACCATTTGTACGACAGACAGAAGATAGCCTGAAAATAGATGAACAAATTTGCAGGGGACCTATGGGAAATAGTAAATCTAATATTCTTGTTATCAGAATTCTAATATATGTATATATATATATATATATATATATATATATATATATATATATATATTTAAAAAATTGAAGAAACAATGGCTGAAATTTCCCCAAATTTGACAGAAAGTATAAACCTACAGATTCAAGAAACTGAAAAAGGAAGATCTAGAGAAAAGCGACCCTTTATATATAAGGGGACAAAATTGTAATAAGAGAACAATTCTCATCAGAAATCATGGAGTCTAAGAAGAAGTGGCACAGTTTTAAAGTACTAAGGAAAAATAAATCATTAACTAAGAACTCTATATCCAGCAAAACTATCCTTTAGGAAGGAAAAGAAAACAAAGGCATTCTTGGATAGAGGAAAAATAGAATTTGATATAACAGAATTATCCTAGAGGGATGCCTAAATGAAGTTTTTCAAGTAGAAAGGAAGTAACGGAAGGAAACATCAGGAAGATAATTGATATAATGAATTTTTGAAAGTTGAATAAAATATGGTTTTAGTTTTTTAAATACAGTTTGACAAATGAAGCACAAATTGCAACATTGTAGAATTTTCCTTGAAGTAGTTAAATATTGACAAATGCAAAGTTGTGTATGCATTTTTAACATTGAAAACATCCACTAAGAAAAGTATATAAGTATATGTACTTTAAATATTTCAGATAAATAAAAATGGAGGGCTGGGGAGATAGCTCAGGCTGGGGAGACAGCTCAGTAGAATAAGCACTTGCTTGGCAAGCACAAGGTCCTGAGTTCAATCCCCAGTACCACACACAAATAAAAATGGAATTCTATTAAATGTTCATGTAATATACAAGAAAAAGTCATAAAAAACAGAGAAATGAGTAACAGAGGGAAGAAAAACAACAGGCTGGCAGACTTAAGTCCTCAAATATGAATAAACACATTAAATATAAATTATTTATATAGACCAGAGATTAACAGAGTGGATGCATTATCATGACCCAGTGGTATGCTGTCTGCAAGAAACTCATCTCGGATTTAATTATATGGGTGGTTTGAAAGTCAAAGGAGAGGCAGCGAGATTTCTGTGTTCTGGGAAGACAGGGGACAAGATGAGGTTGGGTGCTAACTCAACAAATCATAGATCATCAAATTCATAATCAAAGGGAGAAGGGAAATTCTGAGCTTCAACTGTGAAATAGGTGTTTGATAGACATTGTCCTCAATGAGTGCCACTGGCCCTACAGGTTCTACTTTTATCACATTTCACTATGAGGAAATTCTCTTCAATGTTGCTTGAGACCAGACAGATACTCAATAAAGACTCAAGAGCATTTGGTTCGCCATACTTTTCTTTCCATTTCAGGCAATAAAAGTGGACATAGTGAAGGAACTTGCTGGTTGGAACAGTGGGTTCCAGTAAGGCAATTGGATTTCTAGGATGGCCTTGTCCTGGAACTCAGAGCCTAAACCTCACCACCTCACATCTTTTGCTTGCTTCAGTCACATTCACAAGAAATCCAGAATATGTAATGATTCTAAGAGCTTTTTGTTAAAAAATTTTATATGGTAAAATGATTTTGCCATAGCTTTTAAAGATAGCAACCTTTTAGATATACTTAATATTTATAGACAAAAATGGCACAATGCCTGTAATTTGCCATGAAATAAACCAGTATGTGTGGGGACTTGGGGTAACATTTTGGAGAATAAATAAAATTGTGTGGGTAGCCTGCCCTACTAGTGATGATAGCTGCTGTGTTTTACTTGCCAAGCTGATCAAGCACATGCAGCATCTAGTACACTAGTTCCTTGCTATTTTCTGGTTCAACTTTCACAGACTCTCTCTTTCATGGGTTTTCAAAAACTATTAACCTAAATTATTTATCGTGGATTTTTCACCATATTGTGGGATTTTGCAGTACTGTACAGTATATATATATTATTAAAATTACATAGGTTTACAAGTTTAGAAAATGGTTAAGAATATTAGGAAGTGTTTTTAAAAGTGTGGGAAAGGTTTATAAGAGTATGGGAAGGGCTTAGAAAGCCTTAACATATATAAATACTAAAATAAAATCCCCAGTTCCACCAAAAATTAAAATAAATAAAATAAAATAAATATAATGTCTCTACTTTGCTGATTTTCACCTATCGTGGGAGTGTCTGGAATGTAACCTCCATGATAAGTGAGGGACCTCTGCATAAGTGGGTTACAGTTTGACTGATTACTTGATTCTGAGTAATTCCAGCATCCCCAGCTGACTTAATACTTGTGCAAGACAGTGATTGGTACATGTGGGTCCAGTCATGTACTCTACTCTCTCTGCTTTTGAAAATATTTGCAATAGAATTTTATATTAAATTAAACTCTGTAATAGAATTTTTAAAATGTAGTTCCTAAAGAAAACCTGGAAAAGAAACAAAACTCATGTGGGAATCCAGGCCAGGTCATCACAGAGGTATATTTGGAGATAGGAGATGGGAGGGATGCGGTTGATGGGCTGATGATTTGTATAAGTTTTGGGTGTTGTCAGTTGTGAGTCAAAATTTTCTGTTCTCTATGAGAAGGCATTCCAGTTAAGCCTGGGGTGGCTGGAAGCTCAAATCCAAGCCAAGCTGTGCCTACCAGTAGGAGTCCCACTATAAAAAACCATCTCCCTGGATGAGTTGGCCATCCGAGATGGGCACCTGAGGCCAAGTGGACACAGCAGGGCATGAGAAGAAGCTGCTGCTGGGCTGTGTTCCTTGCAAGCTGTGTCTCCCATCGACCTGTTTCACTTCACTTCACCTGGCGCTGATACTCAAGCCCTTTGTCCTCACATTCTGTTCTTGCTTCACTCTTTACCCAAGATGTGCTGGAATGGTTTCACGAAAGCACTCTGCTCCCAAGTTCTGAAAAATGATTTCTGAGATACCATCTCACCCTCCGAATTCTTCCTGCATATTTAGATAAAAGATGTTGAGTTCCACTAGAATTCCTTCCTCACATATTCCTCCACCAGTATCCACCAGCCCATTTGCTTTTCATTAATGTGAAAACACAAACCCTCAGACTTATTAATTGTTGTCTGTTTCTAATATTTCAGTCTGGCCTGGTGTGGTCTGTGCTGATGTGATAACTGCCAGGAAGTAGGAATTGTGCTGGTTTTAATTCTGTGCACGTAACTCAAGGAAAAGCACCCGGCAGATGCTGAAGGAGAGGCGAGACCCAGGAATTGTGAGAGTGGTGAGGGGTGCAGTGAGCCTTTACGTGCCTCCCTCTCAGGTGCCCAGCGCAGGGAGACTTCTCACTAGGACCCTGAAGTCCAAATACTCTCTCTCCCCAGGGCTTTCCTCTGGCCAACCACTCCTCTGCTGATAGCTTAACGGGTTACTTCCATTTGCATTTCAATACCTTGTTCCAAAGGGTAAATACTGTAGGCATTCGGGCATTTCTGGAAGCCAACAGAGATGTTTCGGAGGGTGGGCGGTGTCTGGAGGCTTCCTATCAGTCCCTGTAGGCTGGTGTGAAGAGCTGGCATTGTGCTCAGGTTGTAAATCACTTAATAAACTGTGACAGAGGCAAACATTGGCAGCCATCCCCAGCTAGTTGATGAAAGCTTTATAGAGATAAAATTATTATTCATGGCTAAAGAATATGAGAACCTCTTTAAGGAAATAGTGAACAGCATCCCAGACACCCTGGATTCATCTGTGGGGTGCTAACATGGGAGGGCCTTGTACCTCAAGGCCCCACCATTGGACAGATTTCATGGAGGGTTCCATCAGAGAGGAGGTACACCGCTGGGAAGAAGGCAGAGCGGAAGCCTTCGCGCTCCATCATTCCGGCCTTTTCCTAAGCACACACATAAATGTTTGATTGAACTCTTATATACAGCATTACAGCAAATTCATGGAAAGGTAGAGTTTTATCCCAGGCTGTGTGGCTCAAATATCTCCTTCAAGGCAGCAACAGAAGCTTGAAGGACTCCTCTCGCTGCCTCTCCAGTTTCGGCCTCATGACGTCAGTCAAGGTTTTTGTTGGCCTAGAGGCCTTGGTCTTGGGCCCAGAAAGCATCATTGTGGACAGCCCAGACCTGAGGCTGATGGCCCAGATAATTGGACAATCTGGGACCAAATACTAGTTTCCCAAACCAGACAGATTTCTGCGTAGCTTGACCTATCATTTAAGACAGACAGGAAGGCTTTGACATTTCTTCCCTACTGCCTGTTTTTAAACAATGTAAAATGCTGTTCCACATCTCATTACACTCAGGAAATGTGACAACTATAATTTTAGGCATCAAATGCCCACACAAAATTTTTGTAAATCTGATGGTCTCTATTCATCAATAAATGATGTAGAACCTAAAATAATTCTTCTGTTCTTCATTTTCAAAAACTTTTAGCCCATTGGAAAATTTCATAACACAGAGTGACTTTTAGAAACTGGAAACAGATGACAGGTAGATAGATGGATGGATCTTAATGTCTTACACTACATAAAGTAATTGCTTTTTCACATGAACAGTTACCTTAGGTTTTATACATATACACAGATTCTTAAAAGCATCATCGCAGGCATGATTCAGAATGATTTCAACATCCCCAAGCAGTTGCTTGTGTTGCCTGTTTGGGGTTAAAGTGTTCTTCTACCTATCATCTCTGGCAACCAATTATCTGTCTTCAATCACTAAGGCTTTTCTATTTCCAGAATACCATACAAATAGCATCCCAGGGCAGGGGTTAGTGTTCAGTGGTAGAGCTCTTGCCCTGCATGCACAAGGGATGTGTTCAATCCACAGCATCATCAAAAAAGCCAACTGGGATCCTATAATGGATAACTTAGCACAAGGCCTTTGCAATTACCCAAGTCATTGTGTGCCTCAGTAGTTTTCCTTTTCATTGCTGAGTACTATTCCACCATGTGGATATATACGCTTGTCCTTTTACCCACTGAGAGGTACTAAGGTTGTTTCTTCTCTCCTAGAAAGTATGAATTCTGTTGCTATAAATGTTCATGGACAGATTTTTATGTGAGCATAACTTCATTTGTCTCTAGTAAATACTTAGAAGTGTGACTGATTTTACTTGGTCTTTCACTTTAAGAGTGATGTTGGGCTGGGGAGATAGCTCAGTGCAATAAGTGCTTGACTAGGAAGCGTAAGGTCCTGAGTATGATCCCTGGTACTGCAAAAAAAAAAAAAAAAAAAGAAAAAAAAAAAAGAAAAAATTGATGTTATTTGTAAGTTATTTTGTATGTGGGTTTTATTAGGTCAAGGAAGTTCACTCTTATTTTTTGTCTGCCAACATTTTAAAAATAATCATACATAATTGTTGAGCTCTATCCAGTGCTTTTTCCGCATCTAGGGAGACGAACATGGGATTTTTCATTGTTGTTAAGTCTGTACAGTGGTTAATTTTGTGTCGATGTGAAGAATGTTTGGGAATGAGGTTCGCATTGAAATCCATAAATTTGAGGTTAGGGAGCACAGATGGTCCCTAACTTTTGGTTTTTTGACTTGAAACTGTTGGACTTTTTGGTGGTACAAAGAAGACACCACATTGAGTCTTCATCTTTTCCTGAGCTAACAATACACGGTTTGGCTCTGTCTTCCAATGTGGGGCAGGGGCAGGGGCAGGGGCAGTGAACCTGCGCAGTGGCAGGTCAGCGTGTGATCACAGGAGAAACAACTGACACACATGACGATGGAAAACCACTGTGCTGCCAAGCCACAGCGTTCGGTAAGATAGGCATGTTAGGTGAACTTAGGACACTTCCGATTCACAGCAGGTTTTTTCTTAGGATATGACGCAGCAGTACCTTAAGAAGCGTCTGTATGTGTGGCCGGTGAGACAGCTCAGTGGACTAAGTGCCTGCTTAGGCAAGCTCAAGAGCTGTGGTCCCATCACCTTTATCACATGCCATGTCAGCCCTGCCACTAGGGTGGAATAAGTGGGCCAAGAGTCAGGACATAGTGGTGCATGCAGGTAATCCCAGTGCTGGGGATGCTGAAAGCAGAAGGATCACCATGAGTCTGAGCTACATAGTGAGACCCTGTAACAACCAAATACCTTAAAAGTAGAAGGAGAAAGAGAAGGAGAAGAAGGGGAAGGAGAAGGAGAAGGAGAGGGAGAGGGAGAGGGAGAGGGAGAAGGAGAATGAGAAGGAGAAGGAGAAGGAGAAGAAGGAGAAACATCTGTATGTAAAACTTCCTTTGCTTCTATTTCTTTGGAGAACCCTGAGATTTTGGTATGAAGAATGGTTCTAAAAGAATAGAATTTTTTTAAACGTTCACATTTTTTATTTATTAATTTAACTAACAATGTAAAAACCTTTGTTCAATTCAAAAGTAGCACAACAGATAGACTATTCGACAAAAGAATACAAACAACTGATAATCACAAGACATTTCATTGTTCTATGAATTAAAAGCAAGACTTCTGAAACACTGTAGCATGCTTATTTTACTTTAGAAAATCAATTTCTGTCAATTGACTGCAATGGTCATCCCACTGCCTTGCATCACATTATACAGAAACTAATTTAGTTCATAACAAAACTTCTGATAAACTTTTTCCTGCACAGCCTAAAAATTAAGGGATATTTTATGATATACCTTAGCAGAATGACTGATAGCAATGGTCTCCTTTGCTACAACTGCAAAAACAAAAACCTAGCAATGATGGATCAAAGAAAATGTTTCCCCATTACTTGAATCCTTGTGGGCCACGATTAATAAAATATTGCAACCTCTAGAAGAAATAAATATTCTTTTTCATAATTTTATTGATAAACAAATAGCAATGAGACAGTTTCAAATCAAATTGGTAGGACAGTTTCAATAATTAACACATTGTGTACATTCCTCCCAGTGGTTAATTGCTATACAAGATGCGGACATGATATCCTATCTACAAACACCATTAGAACAAATCACTCTATTCATTAAGAGAATGTAACTATATATCTATCCTAACCACTTTGAATACACAGATACAAAATGGACATTCATCTGTATACGCTTTTTTTGTTAAGTTCCATTATTTGAATATTATAGGTGTGTTAACTCAGCAAATTAATCTAAAAGAGTTCAGTAGTCCATAATAGTATTGGGTCTTCCGCTTGACTGGCAATGTCAGAAATTGTTGACCTGAGTCCCCTACAGCTCAACATAACAGCATGGCTTTACTTCTTATATTTCATTTTTATACTTTTCTGCTGGGTGGTCAAGACCAAGGTAAAGCAGGACCTATGCAGCAAGAGTTGTAGCTTTTGGGTCTGATAAGGTCAGTGAAATCCCCTCAGGATTTATCCTGAGATCCTGTACCTCAGATTGTAGAACCTTTGTCAGTGTCAGTCATGTGGATGAGTCACTTGGCCAATCTGTGAAAGCCTGAGAGAATGTTTTCTCTCCATGTGACTCTCCTTAGGCACACTCTACATCATTGATCACTTTCCTCTTTGGCCCCATAATCTCCTTGATTAGAAAATTTGGGTCACTGCCGAGTTACATGACGTTACAAGTTCTCATATGTCTTGAGTCTTAATTGACCTTGGAAGGCTAAGACCAAAATGTTGGCTTTCCTTGCAGCCCTCCTTTTCATCTAATTTTGGTCTGCAAACTTAGGTTGTTAACCATCCAGAAGACAAGCTTATTGTTATTACCATACAACTTAGGCTGTTAAGCTTAACCTCACTATCTGTCTGCATATCAAACATCTTACGCATAATACAGAACAGGTATTTTTCATCAAGTATTGATATGTTGAACTTTAAGTCCCTACAGAATATGATAAAAACATTTAAAAATTAGAATATATTTTAAAAATAGGCATAAAGAATTATATACTTCTTATGTTTATACGTAAGTCCAAAAATCTCACCATATACAACCTTGAAGCAGGACAGTCCCACAACATCCCTTTTCCTGTCTCCTGCCTTCATTCACCACCCCCTTCTTTTTGAACAATCATCTACCTGAGAGACAGCATAGCAGCAACTGGCATGTCATGACAAGCAGCCTGTATTCAGAAGACCGGAATGACAGGCACTCCAAGCATGAAACTATTACAAATTACCATCTGAAGTGCAGTTGCTTAGATCACAGGTGTCAGTATATATAGTCAGTCAGGGTGAGAATCTTTCCAATTAATTGCTAGATTAAAAAAATCTTCTGGAGATTCTCAGGATCACTGCCTTGCCCATCTTCTGCATATAACTGTATGTCTTGACATTGTCATGTTTCCTAGCTCCTCTCCTTTCCCTCTCTTGATTAGTTAGTCCTCGAGATCCTGCTTCCCTTTTACTTGTATTATACCTTTCTGTTTGTATTTCTTCTTTTGAGTTCTTATACTAGAAAACTATATGATATTTACACATGTGTGTCTGGTTTATTTCACTTATGAGTATATGTTCAAATGGCATCCACTTCAATATAAAGGCTTCGAGTTTCTCATTCTTAATAGCTGAATGATACTGCATTGTGTAAAAATACCACATCTTTTTCAACCATTCCTCAGGTGATGGGCATCTTGGTTGTTTCAAGAATAGAATTTTAAGAGTGACCTTTCTGAATTGTTTCTAAGCTTTCCATAAAATGACACAAATAATTTGATCTCTGGTGGTAAAGAAAGCAGTGATACTCTATGGAATTACCTGCTAGTGGACACACACAAAATGTTCCATACTTAATCAAACACTTTGAAGAAGCGAGGAGCTGATTTACTGTGCATAACATGAGTATCTAATCTTTTGGCTTGTCTGGGCCACATGGACTGAAGAGGAATTGCCTAGGACTACATATAAAATATATGATATAGTTAATATATATAAATAAAAAACTTATGAACTATTTCGCAAAATAACACAATAAGTCCAAGTTTAATAATTACATAAGAAAATCTACACGTGCTTGTAGGTAGGTTGAACTGCTGTCATTGGTAGTTGCTGTGTCTTACTTGCCAAGTTAAATAAGCACATTAATGTCTGATACAAGTGGGTTCAGTGTGACTGACTGTGTGGCTGGTACAGGACATGGAGTTGGTGCTGCCCTGAGCCTTCCCATTCATGGCATCTCACCATTGCCTACGTGGTCTGCGCTTAAGCACCATGAAGTCATAAAAAGTATTTCCATGTGCCTGGAAGTGTAACTCGGTGATGGAATACTTGCCTAACATGTACAAAGCCCAGTACTAAATGCGGATCACTTAAAATCACATAATGGTATTAGAAATTCATGATCTTGTCCAATCACATTGTTAGCTCCTCATGACTGCACGTGGCCTGTGAGCCACAAGTTGTGTACTCTGAGTGTGTATACTTTCCAACATTTTGTTTTAACTGACAAGATGGGCTGGTTGCCCCAAATGTTACTGTACAAATTGGAAAAGACAAGAAAAGCTCAGGAATTTTGACTTTCAGCTCAAATGCCAAAATTAATGACCTGAAGACTGCTCTGTCTATCCAGACAGACAGCCTTATCTTATATGGCCAAATAGCTGAGGCTACTAAACACTGAACCCAAACTTTTAGATTGCAACTTCTGCTTAGTTTTTATGGCTAACTTAAAATGTAAGTTGAACTTCCAGTTTTGCAGAATATCTACTGATAGGAAAGAAAGTTGAAAGTTGAAAGAAAGTTGAGAGTTGAAATGGGATTAACTTGGACTTAATGAGATTCTCAAAGTTAAAATGGGTTGTGCGAGAAGATTGATGAAGTTGGAGACAATAAGCCCACAAGTTCTGAAGAGGTATTTTGTTAGTAGAAGTCTCTTTGCCCCCAGCACAAGAAATGTCTCCATCTCAGTCCAAAAAGATGGAAACTGCACTGTCTAGGGAACCTGTGAAGGATGCCCCTGAAGCAGTTCCCAATATGGCCCCGTTGCCTGGGGTAATCAGCCAGCTACCTGGTGGCGGGTTGAATGAATGAAGCTGTTCCCATCATGAAAGGAGCACAACTTTGTTCTTATGGGCATTCTGAACACACACTGTCTTCCCTGCCTATACTCTTTCTCCCCAAATTACCACCCATTGACTTACAGAACGCTCTGTGCACCATTATGGTATTCCACACAGCAAGGCCTCTGCTCAGGGACCTCACTTCACAGCGAATAAACTGTGACAATGCGCCTACGATCATAGAAATCATTGCTGTTTCCTTGTTTTTCACTCTCCTGAAGCAGCTAGTATGGTAGAGTGGTGAAATGGCCTTTGAAAACTCAGTTACACTGCTACCTAGATGATAATTTGAAAACTCAGTTACACTGCTACCTAGATGATAATTCTTACAAAGCTGGGGCAGAATTCACTGGTAGGCCACATACGCTCTGATCAGTGTCTAATGTCCAGTGTTTCTCCCACAGCCAGGACTCTTGGGTGCAGATAGCAAGGGCATAAATGGGAAGGACTCTAATCACCCTCTCACAAAATTCTTGCTTTGCGTTTTCACTACCTTAAACTTACCTGACCTAGTGGTCCTAGTTCTAAATGGAAGCAAGCTTCTACCAAGAGACACAGCCCCGACTCCATGGAATTGGTGTTCAAAGCTGCCGGCTGATTGTTTTGGATTATGCTTCTGAATCAAGAGTCAGAGGCAGCGGTAGCCGGGGTGACCTGTCTGGACATCATGGTTTAAATATCAAGTATCCCCAAAGACTTATGCATTGAGGGCTTGCGCTCCATTGCAGCTGTGCACAAGGATGGACCTACAGAGGTGACAGGACCATAAAGCCGCAGACTGTGTCAGTGGATTGATGAGTTCATACCCAAATTGTCTGTTTGGTGGTGGGGCCTAGTTGGACAAAGCAGGTCACTTGAAGTGTGCGGTTGAAGACTGTATCTTGCTTCTATTCCCTTCCTCTAGGATTCTTCTGTTTTCTGATTGCTACACAGTGATCCTTTGCGACATCCTTCTGCAAGGGTGTTTCTATCTCACCATTGACCTAAAAATAATGGAGTCAACTCACCATGGACCGAAACCTCAGAAACCATGAGCTAAAATAAACCTATATTTCTTTAAGTTGTTATTCTCAGGTATTTTGTCATAGTGATCAAATGCTAACACAGACTACCAAAACACTACCACTCTACAATGGACCACTACAGTAGATTACTACTCTACAGTACAGGCAAAGAAAAATATATCTGATATGCAAGAGATTCCCAAGAGCAACTCTTAGTATTACCAAATCTGTGATTAGAGTCAACGAAAAACTACAACAATCCAATTCAAGCAAGACCAATATTGGCAGGGATCAATGGCGGCAAGCCTATCGCACACTTACTACAGCTGGCTATTTGTTGTCATTGAAAACTCTAAAAGATTTTCACCACTAGCATAGACCTTTCAGAAATGAAGATAGGGGTCATCCCACTAGGAAAAGAGCTATACTAAAACTGGTTTGTTTGTTGAAGGCAAAAGTAATATAGGATGGGTAGTGGGAGATGAGAGTTATAATGTCAGCTATCGTCATTACAGAAACCAGGACTGTGATTGCCCTTCCCTGTCCTATCATATAACAGGAGATGTGTCGATTTTATATCATAGCTTTAAACTATCACTAACTTTACATCCCAGTGTCTAGGGGGATGTTATGGGTTATCAAGAAGTGAACATCATCCAGGGACACTGCATCCTCTCCTGGGAAAGTCAGCTGTGCACAGGAGGCACACACAGTTACCAAGACGACAAAGGCCGAACTTATGGCAGTTCATCTTACACGTCAATTTGGAGGATGTTTTGAGATGAGATTAACATTTAAATAAATGAACTTTGGGTCCAGCAGACTGCCCTTTATTGTGTGAGCGGGTCTCATTTAATTAGCTTAAAGTCCGAAGAAAACAAAATCTCTGGTGCTGCAACCAGGAAAAGGGTCTCCAGTAGCTAGCATATTTCTTATCTGCACCATTGGCTCTCAGGGCTAGGAAGCAGATGTCTTTCATCTTCATGTTTTCCATCTCAGCAGAGAATCCATTGGATTTGGATTAGTATCCTTTTCATATATTGCTGTGTTCAATTTGCTACTATTTTGTTGAGGGCTCAAGGTCTACATTCATGAGAACATTGGTCTGTGGCTTTTTTTTTTGTACTTGCTTAGTCTGGTTTTGATATGAGGGGAGCACTGGCCTCCTAAATCGAGTTGGGAAGTATTCTCTCCTTTTCTATTTTCTGGAAGAGTTTGTGAAGCACGGCTGTTATTTTTCCCTTCAATGTTTAGCCAAATCACCAGTGAAACCATCTGGGTTTAGAGTTTGTTTTTTAAAGAAGGCTTTCTAAAATTGCAAATTCAATTTAAACAGTATATAGAAGGGTATTTAGATAGTCCATTTCTTTTTTGTTTAGTTTTGGTAGTCTGTAACTTTAAATTGGCCCATTTCATTTCAATCATTGAATGTATGTTCATAGAGTCATTTACAGTATCCTTTTATTACTCACTGGAGTTGTGTTTTGATTTTGGTTTTGCTCTTATTTTTGTGGTCCTGGGGAATCAAAGCCAAGGCCTTGTGCATGCTAGGCAAACTACACCAGAGTCATCTCCATCTCCTTTTGATATCTTTTAAATCATCTTTCTCCCTCTCACTGGTGTTGGTAATGTTTCTTCCTTATTTTATATTTTATTTTTAATTAATTAATTTTTTTGAGACAGGGTCTTGCTGTGTAGTTTAGGCTGTCCTTGAACTCACTGTGTAGCCCAGGCTGGCCTCAAATTCATGGTTATCCTCCTGCCTCAGTTTCCTGAGTGCTGGCCAGAATTATAGATGTGAGCCACCAAGCCTGGTCTCTTCTTTCATATCCTCTTCCTTCCTTAATATCAGTCTGGACTTATTAAAGAAACTCATTTGGTTTCATTGAATTCATTGATTATTTTTTGCTTCAAATTTCTTTGATTTTTGCATTATCTTTGTTGTTTGTGCTCGTTTTCTAGTTTGGGATTTGTTTTGTTCTTTAGCTAGTTGCAGCGAAAGATTAAATTATTGGTTTGATATTTCTTCCTTTTTACATGTACTTAGTACTTTAAACTTCTCTTTTACCATTGCTTTAATACCATTTAAATTTTTATGTTTCGTTTTCATTTTTATTCACATCAAAATCCTTTTTTAATTTCTTTTTGGACTTCCTATTTGGTAAGTAGGCTTTTTAGAAATGTGTTGCTTTATTTTTACATATTTGGGCATTTTTAGACACCATTCTGATAGCTTTTTCTAGTTTAATTCTTTTAGGACCACAGATCAATACTTAAATGACTTAAATTTTTAAAAAAAAATTAAAGATTTTCTTAGAAAATTTAGGATATGTCCCTGTTTTATGAGTGTTCAGTGTGTATTTGGGAAGAACACACAATCTCCTCTCATTGAACAGAATGCCCCCTACGTGTCAGTTAGGCCAAGGTGGTTGATGTTGTTCTACATATATTGCTGGTTTTCTCTTTATTGATCCCTCAGAGAAAAGTGTTAAAATGTGTGACTTAAACTGTAGATTTATCTTTCCAGATCTGTCTGCATTTTGTATTTGGGATGTACTTTGAGGTCCTACTATTGGGAACATCGCATTTTAAGATTGTTATGTTTTCTTTAAACCCAGACAGACTTTAAACATAATTGAAACAGAATAAAGTGATATCCAACTAAAAAGAAAGCTCAAGGGATTACACATTTTTAAAAAAAAACTTTTAAATTATACTTTCAATTTCATCCTTTTTAAAAGACCTCTAGAAATCACACTACGCTGTAGACTACTGTGAGTCAATTTTGATTAGCTACTCTTTTTTGTTCTTTTTCTAAATCTCTCTCTGTTGTGGCAGCAAAGGGTAGGTCCTCATTTGGGATTTGTGATTCCTACAAACCAAGGGCAGGGCTTTTTCCCTTCAGGCCTCAAAGCCACTTCTGAAAGTAGTCAGCAGTCTCTCTGTCCCCGAACTGGTCCTTCTGAGTAAGTAAGTCTCCATGCGTGTTTACTTCTAAAAGACCGGGGCTCCCTGCGAGGAACAAACACCACCAGATCTCCAGCTGTGAAAGCTCTGCTCTTACCTCCAGGCTCCCTCAGTGCCAGCTACTCTGAGACAAGGAGCGTGTGTGTACATGTGTGCGTGTGCGTGTGCGTGTGTGTGTGTGTGTGTGTGTGTGTGTGAACCAAGTTGACCTGGTAGAAGGTCTTAGCCATAGTGGGGATGGGTGGAAGAACCTCGTGGTGCTACATTAGACTCTAGAAAGGGAAGTCTAGAAAACAGAGCGAGCCTTCTTCAGAAATTTTCTAAGTCATGCTGGAATATGTCTTAGAAATGGCAGGCTTCAGGCTTGAAAGTTCTTACGCCGAAGATAGATCTAAGGAAGGTGCTCTGTGGCAGGAGGTTGGGGGTGCCACAGATTGGCGCTGCTGTCATTTTTTTTTAATTTTAAAGAAAAATATAAAAAAAACAATAAAACAGAGTTCCAAAATAGGTAAGTGGGAGAGTTATAGCAATTAATAAGTCAAATATTATTGTCTTTGTAGAAGTTATTCACAGTATAAGATACAGGCATGGTATTTTGTTCAAACAATATTAGCACAAGCCTTTCTTTTCAATGAATTAAGATAAACTAATTGTGTAACTATCTTAACTAATCTATCTATCTATCTATCTATCTATCTATCTATCTATCTATCTATCTATATCTTTCTTCTTTGCCCATTTCCCCATCACAGTTTATCTTAATAATACTAAATAATAATAATAAATAATTGTGTAACTATCTTAACTAATCTATCTATCTATCTATCTATCTATCTATCATCTATCTATCTATCGATCTATCTTTCTTCTTTGCCCATTTCCCCCATCACAGTTTATCTTATTTTGAACAGTCTCTTCCCAGTTCAGATTATCTATTATACAATTTGGATCTTATTTACTCTTTTAGTTGCTCACAATAATGAGATAATACAATGTTTACACATATAAGTCTGATTTATTTCACTTATGAGTGTGGTCTTAAGTTGCATCCATTAACCTATAAAAGTCTCCAGTTTATCCTTTTTACTATGTACTTAGTACAGGGTCTACAGGTCTCACTACACAGATCAGACTCGTGTAGTGATCTTCCTGCTTTCAGCCTCCCAAGCACTGGGATTTCAGGCAAGTCCCACTACTTCCAGTGTCATTCACTGCCTCAGCGCACCCCGGGGGCAGGGCCAGCACAGCACACCAGGGATTGAACCCCCTGCCCCTGCATTTGCCTAAACAGGAGCTTTAATTCACTGAACTATCTGGCAGGTCCTTTAAATATAAATTTTTAATGTATCTTTTTTTTTTTTATCCATTTCTGAGTTGATAGGCATTTGGGAGTTTCCAAGATTTAACTATTACAAATTATGCTGCTATAAACATGGGTGCGCATACATTGCTGTGGTATGATGTTTTTAATTCCTCTGGGAAGATACCTAAATGGGGAATAGCTGGGTTGAGTGGTACCTTAATCTTAGTTTAAAGGAATTTCCACAGTGGTTGCAACAGTCTGCCCTCATACCAACAGTGGAGAAGGGCTCCTTGTCCCCCACCAGCGTTTGTTATAGATTGATTTCTTGATGATAGCCTTTCTTTCTGGGGTGAGATGGAATCTCAGTGTTGTTTTCATTTCCATCTCTCAGATGGCTGATGATGTTGAATACTGTTTCATATATTATTTGTCATATATTATATTTCTTCATCTGAGAAGTGTGTATCTCAGATGTGCATTTTGTGGATTGGTCTTTGATTTTGGGGAGGAGTATCTCATTTTTTTTTTTTCAATTCTTTTCTTTTTTTGTATTTAGTACAGGGTCTACAGGGACTACAGAGTCTCACTACATAGACTGGACTCCTTTTGTGATTCTCTTGTTTTCAGCCTCCCGAGGGCTGCGGGGATTACAGGCGAGCACCACATGCCCAGTCTCAGTGCGCCCTGGGGGTGGGGCCAGCGAGGCATGCCAGGGATCTGACCCTGCTGCTGCATCTGCCTAAGCAGGTGCTTTTAGTCCACTAAGCTATCTGGCTGGCCCTTGTTTTTTTAAAAAAAATTCTTTATATGCTCTAGATGATTCTTTCTTGTTAACTGGGCTTTCTCTCCTTTTTCAGCCGCAGTGGCTGGAGGCCCTGAGCTGTCAGCCCACATCTCCCTGCACTTTGGACATCTGCTTCCAGAACCACTCCAATTAAAAGGCAAGGAAATTCTCCAATGGCTGTTCATCAAGTCCCTTATGGACTGTGAAGTGAACATTTGATACCTGACCTGGGGAAGGATAAGCCCGCTTTACTCATAGTTATGTTTTTAACAGGTCCCTATGTGTTTATTTGTAGTGTTCCTAGTTGGTTGGACCTGAGTTTAAACACTTAACAGGAAATAAAGCCCTCCAGCCTGAGAGCCCGCATGCATCCAGAGCCTCAGGACGGAAACTCGGACGGTACTTTCCAGGTTGGTTTACCATCCCTATAAATAAACATAATGCCTTTATTCATAAGGCACCCACTGCCTCCAAATAGCTAGCTGCAGCTGAATTGATGTCCTTAATAAACACCCAAAGTGGCGGAGGCAGGCACTCAGTCCTGGAGGGTTCTAGTGACCTCTGGGTGCCTTTGGCAACTGGTGACCCAGGGTGAACAAATGTCCCCTGGCTGCATCATTGGGGCCACCGGAAGCTGCCAGAGTGCAGCTTCTTGGGCCCAAGTAATTAGCCTAAGGAAGGCTATGTTATAGATTCTTAAGCTTTGCTTTAGGAATAGCTGGGAAGAAATGGCCCAAATGGTGTAATTAAACTGCAGGATGGGAATCTCTGAATGAAATCAATAGGGCTTTTGTGCAGCAGGAGAAGCAGAAGACAGAGGTCAAGGTTGTGAGAGGTCAGCGCTGTCCTACTGCAGCACATGCTGGGGTGGCAGGCCGCTTCCACTGCCACTGTGGAGGGAGGGCCACATTCAACAGATACCCCCAGAAGAATGTCCCCAGAGTGGGCGCGCCTGAACTGTGCCTTCGACACAGTCTGCAGGCCCAGCCTGAGGATCGCTGGGCATGAATGGCCTCCTGTAACCTCAGTCAAACTCATTCCATTCCACCATCCTGGGTTGCATTTCTGGTGCCTGTTTCCAGACACGAGTGAGATGCAGAGAGCATCGTGGGTTGTTGGGAACCTTCTGATGTATTGCTGTCAACCTCACGCAGAAGGCCAATGGCCTGCACTGCGACTATGTGACAGCCCTGCAAAAGCGATGGTCCGTGGTCCGCTGCCCCGCCCAGCTTCCGGTATACCTCCAACCATACTTTCCAGGGACTGGCTCTTTGTTCCTTGATGGTTCTACATCTGACTTCAAATACTGGGTTTTTCCCCATTATTTTGTTTTGTTTTCTACTCCGTTGTTAAACCCAGAGTATGGCCTGCTTTGTCTTATTTGGGCATCCTGGAAAATGCTGCGACCTATTTATGGGGATAAACACAAAAACAAATCCAGGAAGGAACCATTCAAGAACACCTGAGACTGTTTAGCCTGCGCTGATGACTAAGGGGAAGTGGCTCTAACCTGGCTGCCTTTGATGTGCTGTGGGAAGCAGCCCTGGGCAGCCGTGCCAGTCACACAAGGACGTCTCTCTGGGCTCGGCCTCCCTCCCTCCTTGAACGCAGGAGAGGGTGACACGGGGAAAGGTACTCCAGGCTCCTACTCTGTGTCTGGCATCACCCTGCGCAGGCAATGGAGCAGCTAACCAGGTGGGGACAGTGGTTGATTGTCTGGCTGAAAATGAGCCTGCGGGATTGTGTGTCACAGGGAAGGGTCTGCGTCTGATCTCCATCCGCGGTGACCCAGGACACCTGGAGCCCTGTCAGAACCCTGCTCCCGAGCCCCTAGCGGAATGGCTCAACAGTGTTTACATCCCGCATGCCCCGGGTGGATGCCCGAAAGCAGACGGGCCGAGCCCTTGTTATTAGACCCCGGGCTGTGTGGGGCCCCTGCTCGTTCCCGGTGAGCTCTGAACAGGTGTGCACCTCCAGACACACACCTCACTCACACCGACACACACCACCTCCCACCCACACTTGGCTGCGCTCCTCCCAGGCATACAGCCGCTTACCTGGAGGTTTTTATATCAGTGCGTAGTGATCGTAACAAAGATAATGGTATTTCCAAATGACTAGATGATTCCGGCGGTTCCCAATACACAAAGACGATAGATGGTTGAGGAGACAGGCATGCCATTTATTTTGACTTTATCACGACACATTGTATGTATGCGCTGAATGATCATATTGTACCCACAATAAGTACACATACTATGTGTGGCTTAGTCACAGGAGACTTGTTTTTGGTGGTGCTGAGGACTGAACCCACAGCCTTGTACTCGCTTACCATGTGACCCTTTCTCCTGGCCTCGCATCAATATTTTTAAAGAAAAGAAAAACAACCCTAAGATGTTGGTCAAAGAGCGTAGGTAGCTCATTTCAGAACACCAGCGGGGCTGAAGTTATCTAGTTCCAAAGACTGGGAGAATTTTCTCTTTGCTGAGAATTCTCTGATTTTTAAGCAATCATTAGAGCCCAAATATAACGCCTGAAATGCATGAGCAGAGCAGAAAATACTCAGCCTTGCACATAGCAATTATGTCCTTCCCATGCCCGTGAGCCCTGGTTTTGGGGTGTCATCCGAGGATTCCAGCAATGTTTAGCCCTTTCCCCACCTTTCCCTCCCTGGGACCACAGCTGATGTTGCCAAATTAACTCTGAGTCCTAACAGATGCTTGGGTTTTCTAGCTGTTGTTCCTGGACCCCAGACAGCCACCGTCTCCTCTTCATTTCACTCCTCAAATCCCCAGTTTTGATCTGTAACACAATGTATTTGGCACCACACATAACCCTCCAGGCTGCCTCTCTCCTCAGCCCTCCCAGGCTGCCCAGCTGGCCAGATGGATGGAAACGCATCCAGACCTCTGCCTCCTCAGCCAAGCCAAAGTACAGAACAGCCTCCTTGCTTTCTGCCAGATTCCTGTCTTCCTCCTCCTCTTGCCCACTTAACTTTCCCTCAGACAAGACAGCAGAAATGATCCAACTTTGGACCCTCAGGTTGAGCACGAGGCTTGGGCCTGCTTTCGCTCTCCCCCTGGCTTTCCTCTCTTTAGCTGCATGCTGTGACATGTCTCCCCCCATAGCTTAGCCCTTCCATTAGATCTTGGAGTCCTTTCCTAGTAAAGCTGGCTTCTCCTTTGAGCACAAAGACCAGCTGCCTCCACAGACCCCAGTTGGTACTCTGCGATTTGGTTTTAGTGCATGAAGTGAGCTACCATACAGGGACCAGGGAGCTAGGCAGAACCTTGCATCTGCAGGATCATAGTCGTACCATAAGAGTAAACTTGTTGATGTACCTTGCCACTCACTCAACACATTTTCCAAATCACCATCATGACAGGTGGTTGCCAACATGCTATTATCTGGGGAGACATCCAGTGGCCAGTGCAGTGGTTTCTCCTGGTAACAGTCTCCTATTGTTCTAGAGTCAAGATCCTCCCACCACTCCCCTTGCCCTTGGTGACAGCAGATGGAAAGTCTGTTCAAGGCAGCAGAGACTGTGCCTGGTTTGCTCTTCTCCCTGGCAAACATCATCATGACCTAACTTCTTTGACTCCTGTTTCCCTGCCTGTTTATGGAGCCCTTGCTTTGTCAGTCCTGACAGGCAGAAAATCACAACATGTAAGGGCCATTTACATGGAATGGAGGTGAATTCCAGTGCAGAGAAGGTGCCCATCCCGGGCCCATGACACAAACACGCTCCCCGCTTTTTCGCTCTCCTCCATCTCCCTTCTGCCCTGCTCTGGAGTTCCCCCTCTCCCAAGCTCTGCAGAAACTTAGCCCAGACACAACCCATCTCTCTTGTAAACTCACCCTCTGATTCTCAGGGGGGTCCTTTAGTGTGCTATTTTGTGCTCCTTCCATTCTATTGAAAAAAAGAAAGAAACATGAAAACTAGCTTGTTCCCGTATTCCCTCCAGTACCTGCCCTTTTTCTTTATCCTTAACAACATTCATCTGGAATTTGTCTCATCTCTGAACTCCTTTTCTGCAGGACTGAAGGCTTTCTCTATCAAATGTGACATTCTGATAAATGCGCAAGCCTGTTCCTGAGCTCTCTCATGTCCCGTGTGTTTGTCAGCTTCTTCCTGGTGTCACATGACCCTGATTACCTCAGCTCTGTAAAATGACTTCGTGTCCGCCACGGTGAGGATTTCTTTGATGATGGTGTTTAAATTCATGTGGCTGCCCAGACTCCTTTATTGCTCCACGTGAGTTTTACAACCAATTTTCAAGAGGAATCAAACAAGTAAATTATTTTGTGTTAAAATTGCGCTAAATGGACAGGCCTATTTTAGGGCAAATTGAGTCGATGTCTACAATGTGGAGTTTTCTAAATATGAAGAGCAAATCAATTTCTGTCTGTCTGTCTGTCTCTCTATCTCTCTCTGTCTATCTCTCTGTCTCTCTCTGTCTCTGTGTCTGTCTGTCAATCTCTCTCTCTCTCTCTCTCTCTCTCTCTCTCTCTCTCTCTCTCTCTTTCCCTACCCCTGCAGTGCAGGACCCTGGGGTTCCACAACCTGGTATCACACACACTGGGTCAGGACTCTACCATTAATTTACACCTTCACCCTTTTTCTCTTATATGTCTTATAACATGTTATACATTTCTCCATGAAATGTGCACAGTTTTGTTAGGTTTATTTCTGTATATTTTGTGCATGTATGTGTGTGTGTTTTCCAATGGTGATATTTTTAAGTGTTACAATTCTAGTGGCATATTTAAAGAAACATTGTTGATTTTTGTCACTGCCTTTGTATGTACATATCTTTCTTTAGTATCTTATTAATTGTTATCAACCAGTATTTTCTTTTTTAATGAAGATAATATATGAGCTATAATTTTGTCCATTTTTCTAATTCTGATTCTTACTATATTGTTTCAAAACTATTATTAATAATAGTCATAATAGGCATTTTCACTATTAAGTGTACCTTCACTCCTAAACTATCTGCAGGATTTGATAAGTATCAATTATTACTATGACATTTATTCTGTGCTACATGCTTTCTCTATTTAATTATAGTATAAATTTTCTTATAGATGAGTTTTTAACTTTTTTGCCAGCTCAGCCCGCCCTGAGGGCGGGGCTGGCACAGCATGTGGTGCCAGGGATTGAACCGAGGTCCCTTGTGCCTGCCCAAACTTGCCTAAGCAGGTGTTTTAGACAACTGAGCTATCTTGCTGGCTCCTGAGTTTTTAATTTTATGGAACGATTTTGTTGTACCTTTTGAGAGATCCATATAGTTCTTCTCCTTTAATGTATTTATTTATTTATTTTTGGTGGAATCAGGGATTGGACTCATGCCCTTGCACTTGCCAGGCAGGTGCTTATTCTACTGGGCTATCTCCCTGGCCCTCTCCTTTAATATATTAACAAGATGAATAACACATATACTATATTCTAGGGGCATAACTATCATTGCATCCCTGATATAATCTCAATTCATCTTGACAAATTATTATTTTAGGATCCTCCTGGATATGCTGCCAATATTTTCTGTAGTATTTTCACGTCTGTATTCATAAGTGAAATTGGCCTGTAATCCTACTATTGTATAACAACTATCTAGCTTTTATTTATTTATTTAGCTTGGCGGAACTGGGTCATTGAACTCAGGCCCTTGTGCTTGCCAGGGAAGCTCTTATTCCACTGAGCCATCTCCCTGGCCCCCTAACTTTTATTTTAATTCAGATTATACAAAGCATGATCAAAAATAGGATGTGTTTAAATTTTAAAACAAATTATTACAGTAAAATATGTATTGTCATTAATGCCCCTCAAAACTCTCACTTCAAGCTCGCTGTCACTTTTCTAAGCAGTTCTGGAGGGCCTCTTTCATGTCTTTAGTTGTGTTCTGTCTGCCTGGAAGGGCTGAGTGCACTGAAAACATGTCACTGTCATGGTCATTTGGACCTTGGAAGATCTGGAAGTTGAGTGGAGCGAGAGCTGGGGATTAAGGCAAGGCTATACCGTCAGGCTTTCAGGAGTCTGCCTTCCATCCAGGGTACTTGGCCACAGCATTTGCATTTTTATCACACTTTTTAAAAACACTAAGCAAAGAGGACTTCCAGAAATGGCTCAGAAAGTGACAGGAACTTTGCTTACTTTCTACTTTCTAGATAGTACTTCCTATTATCTAATAGAACTTGTAAAAAGAGAAATAACTGCTCTTTGGAGACTTAATAAAAACATACCTTAAAAAGTCAAAATGAAGTTGCAAATTGCCATTTTATTTCTTTAATTACTTTTAGGGGTTTTTTTTCTTCAAATTTCCCATAACTTGCATCAGTTTGGGCAATTTATATTCTCTGTCATCTTTGCTTTTTCAAAAATTTGGATATAAAGTTGTTCATGATATCTTTTTTTTATATTTATTTATTTATTTTGTGTGTGTGGCCAGCTCAGCCCACCAGGGGCGGGGCTGACTGGCATGTGGTGCTGGGGGATTGAACCGCGGTCCCTGTGCTTTGCTTAGCTTAAGCTTGTTCTAAGTAGGTGCTTTAGACCACTGAGCCATCTCACCAGCCCGATATCTTTCTTTATTGCAGACATTTTTTCGGTATCTATGATTATTTTGCTTTCTAATATACAGGTTTTTGTTTCTGATACTTTTTTAAAAACTGATTTGCCTTATCAAAGATTTTTTAAATTCCATTTGTCTTTTCAAAGAACCTTTGGCTTTAAAACTCAACTCTATTTTCCACCCTAACCATAGTTATTTGTACTTTATTAATCACTTCCTCTTTATTAGCTTTTCTTGCTTTCTTCCAACTATAGGTCTTCCTATAAGTATTATCTTGGCTGTAGTTTCCAGTTTTTGATTGGTAGTGGTTTTGTTTTTGCTTCAGTTGAAAGTTATAATTCCGCTATGATTTTCTAGTCTATGCATTATTTAAAAGTAGGACTTTTAGTTTTTAAGCATGGAATGTTTTTAGCTAGCACTGTTTTTGTTGATCCTTAATTTCATTGTGTCATGAAGGGGGAATGTAGTGTGTATGATGTTGGTTTTTTGGAATTTGTTGGTACTTTTTTCGGGCCAAATGGGTGACCTATCTTCATAACTGTTCTATGTGTTTTTTGTTTGTTGGATGCAAGATTATATCAAGCTTATGATTATATTACTACATCTTCTACGCCCTTCCTTATTATTATTATTATTATTTTTTGTCTAGCTGACCCTTAAGCTTTTGAGAGATTGGCCAACGTGTATTAGAAGTGGCATTTGTTTAGCATGTGGGTATAATGTTCATCTCATCAGTAATAAAGGTACTTCTTGGGGCTGGGAAGATGGCTCAGTAGAATAAGTGCTTCCCTGGCAAGCACACGGGCCTGAGTTCAACCCTCGGTTTCGCAAAATAAATAAATAAAATAAAATAAAATAAAATAAAATAAAATAAATAAAGGCACTTCTTTATCTCTTTTAACACTTTTAATTCAAACTTTATGTGACATCAATATTTTGATGGTAGCTTTTCTTTCGTTCACATTTGTTCTTTTTTTAGACTTTTCTGTTTATTAGCTTAGAGGAGTACTTTTAGTATTCTGAGAACTAGGTTTTTGTCAGATACATATTTTAGATTTTTTTTTTTTGTACCTGGGATCGAACTCAGGACCTTGCACTTGCCATGCAGGTGATTGTGCAGCTGAGCTAGATTCCCAGTTCCTAGGTACGTATGTTGTGACTATTTAAAACTACATTGTGTTCATTTTCCTCAAAATGTCTTTCACTTGAGCAGCTGTAAGTTTTGATGAAGTGTAACTTTCTAGCCTAATCTTTTGTTATTGGTCTGTTTAGTCTGAGAAACCATTGCTTCTCCCCAAGTCCATGAAAATGATCTCAATGTTTCATGGTTCATTTTAAACAGCTCTTTAAATGTATGATGTAAGAAAAAAAATAATGGTTAATCTTTTCCTTATATAGATACAATCAACAAAATTTGTCAGAAAAAATTCTAGGCAAGTGGCTTAATTTTTTAAAACAGTAGAAGAAAACAAAGAAAAAAAGAAGAAAGAATAGTTTGCAAGTTAGAGTCATGGCCAATGGTACAAAAGGAAAGTGTGTTCACTTGAAGCAGAAAAGTCACGTTATCTTCCTGTCCATGTTCCTACACTGGTCCACGCAGGCAAATAAGGAGTGCAAGTGCACTCAGTCTGAATGGATTGGTTTTATGTAAATGAAGGACACAACTGTTCTCAGCCTTGATTGGTTGACACTGAAATGTGAATGTAGGTACAGCAAAGTGGAACTGTAGGGCTTTATCTTTTTTTTTTTTTCTTTTAATGTATTTAGGATAGGGACTACAGGGCCTCACTAAGTAGATTGGACTCGTAGTGATCCTCCTGTTTTCAGCCTCCCAAGTGCTGGGGTTACAGGCACATGCCACCACGCCCAGTCTCAATCGTGGTCTCAGGAGGCCCCGGGGACGGGGCCAGCACGGCAGGCCCGGGGATCGAAACGGCCACTGCTCTCTGCCTAAGCAGGCACTTTAGTCTAGGGCTTTATCTTATCCCTTGAGATAGGAGAAGTCCTCAGCAAGAACCAGGGCACTCAGTGTGGCGTTTCCCCCGGGACACACAGCACTTGTGTGACCTCTCCCCCAGCCCCCCAGGCAGGAATTGGCTTTGAGGCTCCATTTTGAATTTGAGACCCAGGTAGCCATGTGAGACTCTTCTTGGTATTTCCTTTTTTTCAAGCTGACAATATTCAGCTTTTCAGAAGGAAATTTGAAAAAAAAAATGTTCCTTTCCTGTTGGACTGCTTTGGCATCTGGGCCTGCGATATAGCTCAACAGCATAAGGGCCTGCCTGGCAAGTGTAAGGTTCCATGTTCAATCCTGGGTACCAAATAAATAAATAAATAAACTTAGCTGACTGGTTAAATGTGTGTCCACATTTATTGCATTCTGTTCCACTCTTCTGTCTGTTGGTAATTAGACAACCGACATATAATTACGGTTACTATACCTTTGAAAGAAAGTTCAAAATTCATGAAACAGAAGTCTATCTCTGTTTAGTCAGTTCTCCTTTAATTCCTTTACCTCTTAAAAAATTATTTTCAGGGCTGGGGAGATAGCTCAGTAGTCTAAACACCTGCCAGGCAAGTGCAAGGACCCAGGTTCAATCCCTGGTACCTCATGTCATCCCAGCCATTGAAACTGGGCATGAGGGCACATACCTGTAATCCCAGCACTGGGGAGGCTGAGACAGGAGGAGCACTGAGTCTAAGCTGCATAGCAAGGCCCTGGACCAAATACATAAATAAATGATTTAAAAAATAGTTTTCAGTATAAAGTCTTACATGTCTTTTGTTAAATTTACTCTTAAATATGTCAGGTTTTCTGGTGATATTATAATTGAAATTATTGTTTTGGATTCAGTACTTCGAATTGAATCCAGAGCCTGTATGCTCAGCTATGTATTTTAACAATTTATTTATTTATTTAAAGTTGTCCAAACTAGGCTTGAACCTGTGTTCCTACACCCTCAACAGATGCATGCGGCCATGCCTGGCTTGATATTTTAATTTTATTCCAATTTTCATTGTTTGTGGTGACATACTTTCACATTCAGCTTTGACCTTGTGACCTTGCTTATGTATTTCAAGTAGTTAGTTATAGCCTATATAAATGACCACATTTACCTGCATGACCGTTCTGTTTTATCTTTTGCTCCAGCCGTAATGGAACATCTGGACTCTCCAGAAAAAATTATGGATTTAATGGATGAGTGGCTCTTCCTCAGATTAGGGGAAAGGCATCTAGTTCCCCATCCCTAGGTATGATGCCATCAAGAGGGTTTTCACAGACGCTGTTTATCAGATTCGGGACAATCTCTTACATTGACACTGAAAGTTTTAATGTAAATGGGTTTTTACTTTTGTTACATTTTTATTCTGTATTGAGATGAATTTTTTCCCCTTTGTGGTCTGTTAGTAGGTTGGATTAAACTGGTTTTCCAATACTAAACTGTGATAACGCTGTTTGGGCATGGAAGGGGGTCCTTTTCACATACTTTAGATGATGTTTCCTAGTACTAGCAATATTAGCAAATTCATGATAACTACTATTACATATCAGCAAGCTAGTAATTAGTAATAACAACTATTATTAGGATAAATTATTACTAAATTTCATCATTTGGTTTGAAATATCTTAAAAATGGCATTGGGATTTACTCTTTGACCCACAGATCGTTACAAAGTATTTTTTTTCCTAGCTATGTTATTCTTACTGATCTCTGATTTAGTTCTATAGTGATCAGGAAACTTCTTCCTTGCTCACCTTTCTTCCCACCTTTGATTCAGTACTGAGGACTAAATGCAAATCCTTCAAACTGAGCTAAATCTTAAGCCCTTTTCATAGGACCCACTGAGCAGCCCAAGCTGGGCTCAAGGTTGTGATCTTCCGGTCTCAGCCACCCAGAGTGCTAGGATTACAGGTGTATGCCCTTCTGCCTAGCTAGAAAATGTTCCGTATAATCTAAATCCTTCTACATTTATTTAGTTTCATTTGGTGACCTAGAGTACAATCTGTCTCGTTGAGTGAACTATGTGAGCTTTAAAGGAATGGATAGAACTTCCTCCATTTTGGGCTGTCACGCTGAAACTATCAATTAGATCAGCATGGCCGATGGTGTCCTTAAGCTCACCCCCTTGTGGTTCTGGTCTAGTTTTCCTGACTATTCCTGAGAGAGTGGGATTAGATGAGGTCATGAGGGTGGGTTCCCCGTGATGGCATTAGTGGAAGGAAAGGGAGGAGAAGAGGAGGAAAAGGAAGAAGAGGAGGAAGAAGAGGAAGCAGAGAAGAAGAAGAGGAGAAACAGGAGGAGTGGGTGGAGGAGGAGGAGACCCAGGTAAGACGCTGGCTGTGCCTTGCCGTGGGATACGCTCCTCCAAGTCTCCATGCACCCAGGATGTGTGCAGTGCTCTGCTCTGGACGTCCCGGGCTTTGGGGTGAGCTGCAGTCTCTTTCTAAAAATGGCTTCTTTGGGCGATCATCAAATGGCAGTCACTTTCAGGCCATTCTGTTCAATCATGTCCAAAGTGCCTGGTGAGGAGGGAAACCACCTGAAATCCAGCCGATGCCCCCGCCCCACTTGCCGCTGTACCAAGAGACAGATGCTGCCCAGAGAAAAGGCCTTCTGTAATCCCGTCAAAGGCGCTGCGGAGATCTCAGGCAATTCAGACGAGTCTGCTGTCCCTAAGAAGATGCAAGGCTCGCAGGGTGCAGCCCCTGCATGGGTCCCAGAGCTGCGTAGGAGAAGCAGCCTGGCCAAGAGCTGGCTGGAGCAGCCTGCCTCCCCCAGGGCTCGCGGTGGGGCAGTGGAGCCTGGCAGAAATGGCTCTGGAGATTCTCAGCAGGAAAAGCAAGGGAGGGAGTTTCCAGAGGTCGGTGGGGAACTGCCAGGGGAGATCCCTGGAGTGAGCGATTCCTTAGCGTTAGCCTGGCCTGCCTGCTCCTTGTAGCCCTGCTTCCTGGGTAGGCACCACTCTCCAGCTTCACCCGAAGTCGGGGGCGGGTTGGGGTGGGGGGAGCCCAGTCAGCCTCTTTTGGTCTTGGCTCCTGCATTCCCAGAGTGGGTGTGGGGAAGGCAGCAGGTGAGGTGCTGGGAGGGCCTGGAGCCCCTGCTCAGTATCTGGGGAAATCTGTTATGGCAACAGAAAGGGCACACAATTGCTACATGGAGAACAAAACCGCAGAGAGTTTCTATGGAAAAGTCGTGTTGTCAGTCCTGATTGCCAAATGAGGATTTAGCAACAGGCTGGAGGGAGGCTGAGCGGCTGGCACAGTGAACAAATTCAAATAGCACAACTATTCGAACAGTGCAAGAGGGGCTGAGGCAGGGAGAAGACAGCAGCAGCCTGCAGCTTCCCAGGAGGCCCTGCAGCCCCGGCTGCAAGGCGGACCCCTCAGGGAAAGTTACAACCCAAATCTGCATGTGCACAGCCTGTACCCCTTCGCTGGTTGTGCGTGGGCTGGTCTGGGAGGAGAGCACGTTTCTGAGTTTCAGGATTCTTCTGTGCAGCTAGGATTGAGAATTCTGCCCTCTGGGACCGCACTTCCCATGCAGGTCTGCTGCAGCCCCTGTCCCTGGAAGCTCTCTGCCAGAGCCAGCAGCGGCTAATGTGCTGATGCCCCCAACCGCCCTGGATGGGGAGGAGACTTGGCCCAGTGACCAGTGAGGCTCCTGCCCGGAGCTCACCTTCCAGGAGGGTCAGCTGAGGAGGACAAGAGAGCACCTGGGCCCTGAGATGCCTACTTCCCAGACAGAAAGGCCGGAGTATCAGCTGGCTACAGCTTCTTGAACAAGATGCCATAGCTGGGGCAGCGTGCACAGCAGATAGCTGTTTGCTCATCATTCTAGAAGCTGGAAGAGCAAGATCAAGGTGTGGGCAGAGCTGGTTTTCTCTCAGGCCTCGCTCCTTGGTCTGCAGACAGCTGCTTCCTGCCCGTGTCTCCCTACGGTCCTTCCTCTGGGTGTGTGGCTATGTCCTGACCTCTTCTTGAGAGGAGCCCAGTAAACCCCCAACTCTACTGGCCCCATTTTAACTTTGTTACCTCTTTAAAGGCCCGTCTCCCAGCACTGTCAAATTCTGAGGTGCTGAGGCTTAGGGATTTGACAAAGGGTCTCACCAAGTCACTAAACTGCCCAAGCGGGGTTTGAACTTGTAATCCTCCTGCCTCAGCTTCTCAGACTGCTAGGATGATAGTTGTTTACCACCACTCCCAGCCTTTTCTTAGCTAAAGCGTATTCAATTTCATTATATGGGCTGGTACGAATAGAAACTGACAGGAAAGTGAAAACATGGAACTCTCTGGACTGTGACGAGGAAGGCTGGGGACAGTTATGCTGCCATATGTGGCTGAAGGTGCCATTTCAGCTTCCTGGAAAGCAGGTGTGCTGGTCAGTTTTTTGTCAAACCTGACAAAATCAAGTTAATGAGGGAAAAGATTTGTTTCAGCTCATAGTTTACCCGTGGTTGTCTAGCCCTGTAGCTCAGGGCCAGACGCAGCACACTGGGATGGGAGCATGTGATAGTAGGACTTGTTCACCCACGGCACCAGGATGCCAAAGGCATAGAGAGAAGCCCAGGAGCTCAGCGGTCCCCTCAAGGCCACGCCCCCGATGCCTTAACTTACTCCCTGTAAGCCCTGCTCCCTAAGGGTTTGACCACTTCGTAGTTACACCACAAGCTGGTGACCAAGCCTTCGCAGTCAGGTCCTTGGAGAACACTCCAGACCCAAACTGTAGCAGGAAGAGGGTGTTCAGGGACATTACTTGGAACAGGACATTACCAATTCTGAGAATTGGTCTGTGTGGGCCTAGCATGCAGGCACGGAGGGTCAGTGGGACTGCTGAGGATCACCCAGGGGGAAGGAGAGCTCTCTTCATTTTAGCGAGTTAAAAAGAGTTCTATGGTATGGATTTGAAGCCATCATCATTTGAATCCTCAAGGCAATTGCCTCTTACCCAGTGCTTGAGTGGCATAGGGGATTGCAGACTGAATCCCCATGGGGCCCTGCTGGGAACACAGCCACAGCTGGCAGGACTGGGCTTTTGGTGAGTAGCCAGCCTCATCCACTGGGAGAAAGGCCGGCTGATGGACGCCACCGTGGAAGCACGCACCCAGCCCATGGGCTTGCAGCAGACAGGGCAGTAGCCTTCTCGGGGGCCTGAGAGGGCTGTGAGGAGCAGGACATGCTGGAACAGAGTCAGGAAATGTGATGAAGGTTCCCAGGCAGGCATGGAAGGGGAGGAGAGCCGCAGAGGTCCAGACTGTGTGCTGTTTTCTGGGAACGGCAGGCTATCTTCCCACGGGGATAGGCTGGGGACCCCAGGAATGCAGGCTGGTTGGGAGGAGAATGACTAGGAAGAAGAAAGGCCCACCCCCTCTCCCTTGTTCCTTAGCGCCTCCAGTCTCCTAAGGCAGTGTCTTTACCTCCTTGGGGAGGAGTGTCAAATTGGTGCTAGGGTCTAAGAAGCACAGACTAGAGGGTGGCCACAAAAATGGTCATATGAACCCCCATCCAGCAAAGAATCCCCCTTCTTCCATAGAACTGATTTTATCCACACCTCCCTCCCACTCTTCCCTAAAATTGGCCAGGGTCCCAGTGCTCCCTCCTTCCTATGGGCTTGGGGGGACTCTTGGGCTTTTCCCAGCGTAAGAGTGGAAGAATGAGCTGCCAAATTTGTTGCCTGGAATCGGAACTCTGAGCACTCTGGAGCCAGAAGGGAAGGAAGGAACGCAGATGAGTTTCCCTTGGACAGCTGTGCCTATACTCTATAAAAAAAGTGTCAGATTCAATCACCAGGTTTGGGGCTGTTGACACCAAACATCTGGATCTCTGGACAGGCCCACAAGACGCCAAGATGTTGCACTTCCCACCTGGTAGACTGCATCATCCAAGCCTGCCTGGCTCTGGAGAGGAGCGGGCAAGCACCTGGCCAAACCCAGCCCACTTCCTCCACCCAGGGCCTAGGCCCTGCTCCCCATGGACAGACATGCATGCTCGCAGGGCCCCGGGGGGAGGGGGGAGGCAGGGCCCGCCCAGCCTGTGCTGCCCAAGCTGGGCTCTGGCAATGTGTGCGCATGCTCAGGAACTGAGAGCTGGAGGCCACTCCTGGATCACCTAAGGACAGCTGCCAGAGGTGCCCTTGCTTTTCTCATGGCCTCGCAGTAGGCTGTGATGGAGAAAAGCAGATCGGCCTTGACCGTGAGCAGTGGTAGCAAGGCTCCTTGGACTTTGCTCATGGAGGGAGACATCCCCTTAGATCCATTGGCACCCCTCACTGAGGTAAGCCACATGACTAATTCCAGGGCTGAATTCCCAGATGTGTGGGGTGCGTGCGTGCGTGTGTGTGTGTGTGTGTGTGTGTGTAGACTCACTGCTTTAAGAAGTAGTAAAACAATACTGCCAATCTGTTTGGTAATAAACTAACATGATTGACATCCTATGTCTGCCAGTGTGTGGAGTAAGATGTTTCTGATTGTCTAGACAAGGTGACCAAGAAAGGCCAACTTCTTGTGAGAAGTAAAACCCGCCTTCCCTGCCTGGGATCTGAGGCACCAGTCAGAAGGGAGTGTAGTTTTGGAGGAAGATCAGAATACTAGATCCACATTTAGTTCCTCAGTTGGTTAAACATAGTGATAGTTACCGTGTGGGAACCCCGTGGTTCTCCTCCTGGTTGTACCCAAGAGAAATGAGAACCTCTGTCCGCACAGAGGCTATGACAAGGGCGCTCACGGTAGCATCGTTCACAAAGATGCCAACAACCATCCGCAGATGAGTGAGAACATACACTGCGATATGTTCCTGCAGTGGAATATTATTTGGCAATTAAAAGGAACAAGGCACTGATACGTACTACAACAGCATTACGAAAAGAGAAAGAAGGCAGGCACAAAAGGATAAATATTCTATTATTCGCTTCAATGCAGTGTCTCGAACGGGCAACTGCACAGAGGGAGAAGTAGACGCTTGACTTCCTGTGGCTGGGGAGGGAGGGACTGCTCGCAACCATGAGGCGCGTGTCGCGATGATAATACTGTGAAACTGACTAGGTAAAGGCTTGGCGGCCACACGAAAAGCCACTGCACTGCACCCCAGACGTGTAAGTTCTATAGCTTATGAATTATGTCACAATACAACTGATTTTTAAAAACACAAGTAAAAAGCTACCATTTCAGCAAATTCCAGGATTTAGGCTTTTTCAGTGTTGCCCACCCAATCTGCCCACAGCACTGAGGGGTTTTGGCAGGCTAAATGATCGACTTCCGTTGTCATCCAGATACGTGGAATTATGGCAAAACAAGATGGATCTCATCACTGTTACCCACCCCAGAGGAGATGGTAGTGCAGCACAACAACACAGGACAGAAAAGGCGGAAATACACTCCTGTGAGGAAGGGGTGCATGTTGGTCACCCTCAAGTCTGGGATTTGGATCCATAAAGGAGTTGATGGCTGCTGCGTGGAGTGGCCTGGGTGGACGGCCCAGTCTCCCCGGCTTCCAGTTACTTCCCTCACAGGGAGATGATAGCAGTCTCTATCTCTTGGGGTTACTGTGAAGAGTCAAGAAGTAAAATTTATCAAGACTGGAAATGGTGCCCAGCACCTTGTGGGGTGTCTTGCTATTCTTTGATTTCTGCTTCAGGGCCTTATGACTTGATTTCTACTCCCCGATAGTCTTCCCTTTAGAATTTCTCACTGTGTCACCTCTGTCATAGGACTCTATGCCTTCCATGGCCACCCTCACCAAAAGGACATCTGCGTCCCCTCTACCTGGATTTTCCTTCCTGGTCTTCTTCTGGTGGGAGTTGCTATGTCTATCCCAGTTTGTTTGCCAAGCATGCACGCTGTCCACAGAGCCTTGATGGGCTGGCGGCCTTGCTGGCAGGGACGAATAGAGCAATGAGGAGGCCTGCTGTGAGCACAGGCCATGACCCACATCCCATTGCCCTAGTAAGACTTAGGGGGCCAGAGCCGAGCAGCTAGAGGGTCTTTCATCAAGCGTGTGTCCAGGCAGCTCTGAGTCCCTGCAGTGCAGGAAGGGCTGAAGCTGAAGCTCCAAGCCGGAAAAGCACTGTTCTTGGCTAGAAGGTAGAGCTGACTTTACCTTACAAAAAGGACCCTTTCAGTTCTGAGAAGCCACCGTCTGTGGCCATGTCAGTGCACAGGCCAGCATTACAGCTCCAGGCTCTGGTCCACCTTGCAGGCAGGCAGGAAGGACAGAAGGCCAGCAGGTGTGGCCAGATCCAGCAGAGCCTGTTGCTGCGGGGTCTCATCCTTCAGGGCCAGACCATGGGCCACAGAGCTGCAAGAGAGTCAGGAGGCCGAACGTACATTTGCTGGCCTTTCCATACCCTAATCAAGACTAGAATGGAATTGAAAAATGCAAAAGCTAGCAGCAGTGGTGAAAACTAAAGCAGTGGTTGAACTGGTGCCTAGCAGACTGTCCCCGAGGGTGGCACAGTCAGGTGCCTTCAGCTGCCTGGGAAGTAGAAATGCCCAGCTCACTTACAAACACGAGTGCCATTAAGCAGGCCAGGTTTACATAAACGGTCACCCCTACTGGTTTTCCCACTGAACTCCTGGATGGCTGCTGGGCAACCTACAAGCAAAGCCTGGTTCTGCTCATGAAATCAGTGAATGTCCCCAGCCCCCGGGACTCTCAGGGGGGAGGTTAAGCGCCTATCTTCTCTCTAGCAAACGAGCAAGTGACAATGTCCTGCAGGGGCCGGGAAGATGGCTCAGTGGAATAAGTGCTTCCCTGGCAAGTGCAAGGGCCTGAGTTCAATCCCCGGTTGCACACACACACACACACACACACACAATGTCCAGTGCCAGAATTATAACAGAAACGCCGTAGTGTGTTATCGCAAAGCGCTTGGGAAATGCAGAGAACTCTAAAGGAAAAACCATCAAGCCCCGGAGCCAACCAGTCACAGAGAAACACTGTTGACATTTTGTCTGCCTCCCCGAATTCCTCCCTGCAGCGCCTAGCAGTGTTTGGAGCTGGGTCTGTCCTCTGGAACTTAGCGCCTGCCTTTTGCCCTGAATGCATCTTTGAACAGTTTTTGTGTGGAATATATTTTGAATCTTAAGAAACCAGTTCAGGGCCTGAAACACAGAAACGAGCCACTCCTCCATCCTCTGGCCTTCCTCCCAGGTGTGCATCCGACTGTGACTTCCCAGGCTGGGTGCGGGAGGTGCATGTTTCTTAAATTACACTCTCTGAAGAGCCACGTGGGAAACGAGTGATTCTCCAAATGGGCTTTTTATATGTCTTGTGTGGCGACGCGAGCCTCGAGCTCTGGGGAGAGGAAGTACGCAAAGTTGCTTCTTGGATAGACCAGGAGGTCTCAAGTATTTCTTTAATTCAGTGAATATGAAGGGGGGTCACCAGCTGCATGGTCTGTGTGTCCCCTGAATCTCAGGCTCTGACTAAGCTATATATTTTAGCTAATGGCCATCATACTATTTGGGGGGTTATTACTGTTATTTCTTTCCAGATCTGGCCCTGGGGAAAAAACCAAAAACCAAAAACCAAAAACAAAACCCTGGTTCTTTTGCCCTGTGGAAAGCATTCAATTTTGGTGTCTTATAAATAACTTGAAACATTATTTCCCAAATTTGGGGACTATGTGCTTGCTTCAGCAACGCATATACAAATTTGGGAGACTAAAAGTAAAATTAAAAGAGTGTGTAGGGCTATCAGGACTGTGAAGAATGGGATAGAAGCGTGTAAACCGTTCACTTCTCTCCGAGTGTGCTTGATGAGGCTCCGGGGGCCTCTGAAGCCTACATGGGTCCCACGGTCTGACCACAGGCGAGATCCAGTCCGGTCTCTCCTCGGGTCGATTCCACTCCCACAGACTCAACTAACCAAGGATGGAAGGTATGTGAAAGAGAAAAATGGTTTGGATTAGACAGGTACAGATATTTTTCTTGTCCTTACTCTCTAAACAATTCAGCGAAATAACAGTTTATTTAATATGGCATTGCATTCGGCATTCTAAGTCATCCAGGCCTGATTTAGAGTGCACTACAGGGTATGTGTGAGTTTGATGCCAATACTGTGCCATGTTATCTAAGGGTCCAAAAAAAGTCGTTGGAGCTTTGTATCTGCAGAGCTTCCTGGGACAATTCCTCTATAGAAGGCTTGAAATGCTCAGTGCCCCGGGACCCTGGGGAAGTGGGAGTGGCCTAGGTATTGAGCGTGTTTTCCCTTGTTTACTCAGCCCAGGTTGGCAAACTAGGGCACACAGATAATTTGAGCACTCTCCACATCTGAAACAGTAGGAGTCAGGCATCTGCTCTTGGAGCTACAGGTCAGCAGTGCGCCGGTTAGTGGCTAGCAGCCGGCACTCCCAGGAACAAGTGCAGAGTGAGTGGGGAAGTCCCTGATCCATACCACTTGCTAATTTCTCTGCTATAAGCACTCCCATAAGCTTGCTGGCCCTGACTGTGGACCTGAGATACACAGTTTTACGTGGCAGGCACCCTCTATGTGGTCTTTCCATCATATAAACACCATACCAATTGTAAATAAACTTAATGCTCAAGTAATTAGGAGGCAATAGATTGGATGAATTTTGAGTGTTAATTCTGTTTTTAATACAATGTATTATATTGTAAGCTTATAAGTCAATTATTTCACCAAATCTATGCTTAACAAGTAAAAATATATTGCAACTTTAAAAGCATTCTCTCATGATTCAGAATGAGCCAGCCTCAGCACACTGCTGCCCACAGGGCAGTGGAGGTACAAAAGCGCTTCGCACATGGCTAAGGCCTAGGAAGAACCCCTGTGCCTGCTAATCCTGGATCCTGGCTGGCGGGCTACTTGACTGACAGGGCTTGGGGGCACTTCCCGGTTACCAGGTATTACTAGGACAGAAGCCCATCTTTGCCTCAGATCCGCCTAACACCCTTGTAACACACACACACACACACACACACACACACACACACACACATTTAAATTGACTCTGGGCATTCTTGGTATAAAAACCTGGTAATGAGGCCAGACTTTCCTCCTGATTCCCATTGTTGGCATGTGCCTCCTAGACTCCATCTCTGTTTCTCTGTCTCACTCACAAAGTCCCAGACAATAAGCCAAATTAGCCACTGTATGTCTTTCTTAAGTTATTTGTGGGGAGGGGTGTGAAGAACATCAGGAAATTTCTCAGACCCCTGGAAAATCAGACAATGACAGGAATCGGGGCCTTCAGCCTCCATCTTGGTACCCATAAGTCTGCCCTAGGCTATGCTGGCCTAGCTGCCTCAGTGCCACCTACTGTATTGTGGGTATGGAGTGTCCTCCTAAGGTCGGCGTGGCAAGGTCTCAGTCCCCAGCTTGTTATTATTGGGAGGTAGAGAGTATCATCCCAAGAAAAAGTACAACATTCGGCACCATGTCCCTGAAAGAGCCCTTTATGTTCCCAAGACTCTTGTAAAGCCAAGTGGGCATTCTCAACAGACAGGGACCAGAGTGTTCAGATAAGTGTTATCGAAAGGTTTCTGGGAACTGGGCAAACAAGTGTCATCAGTAGGAGAAGGGAGCTGTCTGTATGGTAAGTCAGCTGTTCCTTGGAATGCTGGGCATACAGTAGAACAAAGAGGGCTAGTGATATCACAGCTAGGTAGTCTAATCTGTAATCCTCCTCCCTACAATGGGCTAGAGAGCTGAATCCCAGCAGTTCACTGAATGTGCTGCCACCAAACATGCTGGATGATGGGACTGACTGTAGGACACACTTCCAGGTCCTCCTCTTGGTCCAAGAAGCCAATATTTGTAATCCCAAAGTTATGTTATTGGAATCCCATCAAGTTGATTCCAATCTACCACTTACAATGAAACCCAGGGCGAAAATAGACACTAAATTATATCTTCAATCAACGGGGAGTCAAGGGGCTCTAAGTCCAGCCACAAAGATGGTTTTCTGGAACCAAGAGAGCGACTCAGGGCCTCACCTGGTTTTTATTCAGTAGGGGTGTGGCTTGAGGAGGATTGACTGAGAATTGTGGGAAGTAGGTGACCCTTGTGAGCTGAGCTAGGTGGGTGGCCTAAGTTTACCTCGGCAATATGCAGAGAGAATATGCAGAGAGAGTAATCTGCATTATATAGTATCTAATGTTTTGGGGTCTGGTGCTTCAGCTTTGGTGCAGTCTTTCAAGCCCCAGGAAGTCACAGCCTCTGTCTGGAGGCTCGACCCCAGCTGGTGCCGCGGAGCATTAGCTCTTCCATCCTGTCTTGACTTGGCTCACATTAAAGAGCAGCAGGTGTGGGTTACCAAGGAAACATGCATGCCACCTTCAAAGACTACCACCAGCACCTCAGCTAGACCAGCATACATTGCTTACGGCCAATTGAAGGATAAACAGAAGTCCTAGCCAGCTCTGTACATAACAATATGAGGAAACAGGGTCAGGCTCAGTCAAAATAGAGACAGTCACTCTTCTTTCAAGGAGAGCTTCTCAGGTGGTCCTCCACAACTGACTGGTACATGTCTCGTGGATTTTTATTAGGGGGTGCCGTTGACCTTTTATGTGCCCCTGTGAGATTTTCCAAGGGAGGCCTGCTTACCTGAGAAGGCACCCGCCATAGGACTGTGGCTTCCATGGAGACTATGGACTTAGCACAGCTTCTGTGAGACCTGGCTGGACAGTGTGGTTGGGCCTGCGGGCACTTCCCGTGGCTGCTTCTTCCCATCAGTCAGCTGTAGTGAACACTTTGCTTCCCTGTTAACGCCGGTTAGTCAGCTTTACTGGGAACTAGCTCCCACAAAAGCCATCTCCAGGCATTTTCTTCAGTCTTTTGGAAGCCCACTCCACTCCCTGCCCCAGCACACCTCAGCAATATAATCAGCGAGTTGGCCGGAGGACTAGAAAAACTCCCAAGTGCAGAGATTATGGAGTTTTAAAAAGAATACAAGCTGGAGGAGAAGCCGTGGGATGGTCACGCGCCTCCGTGCAGGGGAGGTGACGGCTGTCATGGGTGTTTGGGAGCCACTGCACAAGTATAGAGATGCCCTGAAAGTGCCCAAGATTAGCAGAAATATTGCTTGATAGCAAGCAATATGATTAAAGAAAAAGAAAGATCGGTGTGAAGCGAGACATGGGATGGCCACTCCTCATGGGTACAGCAGTGGAGGCGGGGCTCCAAGCTGAAGCCCATGCCAAGCCAGGGCTGGAGGACTAGGATGCACCTTTGAAAGTGCAAATTCTAGGTGTGGACACCTCCAGAAATAAGCGGAAAGAGGAGGAGAGTCCACGCCACCAGCCTGAGCTCAGCTGGGCCTGAACTCAAGCAGATGGGGAGAGTAAGTCAGGCAACAAGGTCGGGAAGCAGGTGGGAAAGGTGGCCCCTGGGCTGTGCGCAGCCTGCTCTGGGGCCTGGTGCAGCAACAAGGCCGGGCAATTTCGGCCTCTGGATGCCAGCGGAGGAGAAACAAGGCTTCCTGCTGCCTGAGAGGAGTTGGAGACAGACCTCCAGGGCGGGCACCTCTTGGTGGATTAGTAAACTTACTTTTGAACTCAATGATTTAAGTTGATATTTTGTTTTAGTTGACATTCCTAAAACATGTTTTGTGAACAGCTTTGCTATAGCTCCTACATTGCGTTGACAAGGTCAACTTGCTTTTTTGCTGCTTTCTGCTTGTACTAAGATGATTTTGTCATTGAAGGTCGTGCAAAGGCTTGAAGGTTTGCCAGCCCGAGCTGAAATACAATATCTATGAAACCAAGAAAAAAATATGACAGAAGCCTTTTAAGATCCAAGTGGGTACAAGCACAACAGAAAAGAACCAGTGGAGTCGGGGGAGGGGTATGTTTGGAGAAGGGTTTTGTACCATAAATGAGACATGATTCTAAAATAAAGTGACTAGATGGTCCCAAAAAACCCCATAAAAGTAAAAAGGTTACATTAAGTAAGAACAATGTCTGTGGAAGATGGAACATACAAAAGGAAACTGTGTGTGTGATCAAGTTGATTACAATTAACAGACTAAAATCAAACTTTTGGGCACTGATATGAGAGTAGAATCTAATTTTCTATGCTTAACATTGATCCAGTCTCAGCAAAATTTATAAGAACTGGCTTAGGAACCAAAGATTTTGAGATTTTTTTCATAATAATATTTTGTGCTTTCTGCTGTTGTTAGTTTTGATTATTTGGCGGGAATCTGCCATTTAGACAATCTTGCTATTGTGCTATCTGATCTATGCCCTTTGGCTATGACTAAATAAGTTTATTCATCCATCAGATAATAAATCTGAAGCTATTCTTTGACTTTTTCAGTGATGATAACCTGCTCAGGAATGCACCAGTCCAACGATAGAAAAGACTGGCTATTAGTCACCTAAGGAACATAGCTGTAACAGAAGAGAGCTGTTGGCCCTCACACAGTGTTGGCAGTCATGGCTATTATTTTAAAATGCTATGTACATAACTCGGTCATCTTGTCCATTGCTAAGCCCACCAGAATTCTAACCACAGCTGCTCTAAGTCTTTCATCCTCCACATTCTGATTCTCCTCAGCATCTGTAGTCAGACCCATGGAAAAACAAGTGAGTGCTATGGACAAATGGGCCCTTCCTTTAATTCTCTTTGGTGAAAACTGGTAAAAATTATGTATTGGTTCAAAATTGATATAAAACCAGAATTTTTTTATGTATTTTAGTACTGCGTCTACAGGGTCTCACTACACAGATCGGACTCATAGTGATCCTCCTTTTTTCAGCCTCCCAAGCGCTGGGATGACAGGCACGCGCCACCACGCCCAGTCTTACCCGCCATCTCAGTGCATCCCAGGTGCAGAGTTAGCATGGCACTCCAGGGATCGATCCCCAGTTCCTGTGTCTGCCTAAGCAGGTGCTTTAGTCCACTGAGCTATCTGGCCAGCTCCAGAATTTGTTTTGCTTTGATGGGTTTTGCTTTATATTTTCCTTTCACAACTCTGTAGCTATTGTCTCTTGAAGTTCTACAAAGCACAGCTCCTACTTGAATGATGTCTCATGCAGGGAAAGCCTTCCACACCAACTCACACTCTTCTAACCTTGTCATACTTCTTACTCTACCCCCTGAGCTATGGCTAAGGCCAGGCGTAGGGTGACCTGAGCTGTCTGGTGGTTTACCTACGTGCTGTACTTTCTCTTCAAGCAGCAACTACTGATGTTGACTTTCGAGGCCACAGTTTTGGTTAAATGCTCTGCTGTCGCCTTCACATCTCGAAGGTATAATCTTGTTTAAGGAGAAAATCGCTCAACTACAAAACAGGATGCCATAAAGCAGAATGATATTGGATACGGCAGGCACAGTGAGTATACGCTCATTCCTGATGCTGCTCATCCCGTGTCTTTGGTCCTGTGTGAGTTGAAAACTCATGTTCTATTTCGGCCACATGTAAACTGAATGTTGAGCCAGTTGTCAGTGGATTTCAATCCCTTCCTACTTCCTGGAAAAATATTTTCTTCAGCCTGCTTGGCTGAAGTGCTATCAGCGATTGTTACATTCTATTGTTTTCAATGCGGTTGTTGTAGAATTTGGTTGTACTTTACAAACTCACATGCCACCTGCAGAGCATTGTGGGAGAGGGACACAATAAGATTGGAAGGGTGCTCAGGCACATGGGATTGGAGAAAAATTAGAACATTTGGTACTGTGGCTCAAGAACACCACTATCTGCTCCAAGACTCTTGCCAAGTCAAAGGGACATTCTCAGCAGACAGGGAGCAGAATGTCCAGTTAAGTGTTATCTGAAGGGTCCTGGGAACTGGGAAAGCTAGTTCTCTCTCTCTCTCTCTCTCTCTCTCTCTCTCTCTCTCTCTCTCTCTCTCTCTCTCTAACGGATAGCATTTATTAAAACATGACATACAAAAGGGCATAGTCTGTTCTATCCGAAAAAAATATTAAACAGTAATATTAAATTAGGTGAAATCATGCTGTACACAGATGACAGCAATTATATAAAGACAGAACTATTCAATTTTGGCAGCACAGGGCATAATTTTGTGCGAGTGTGCCAGGACTCTAACTCAGGACCTTGCGCTTGCCAGGCAGGCACTTGTGCCACTGCACTATATCCCTAGCCCACAGCCATAAAGTTTCATAAAACGTCACTTTGCCTGGAATGCTAACCTATTTCCCAGAAAATGCTTTTGTAGCCTAGTAGTCACCTGACTTGTACAAATAAAGTAATTTTCTGGAAGAAACATGGGGACCCCCATAAAAGGAAAGAAGGCCGCAGCAACTGACATGACGCACACTTCAAGTGCACTCTTTTAAATGTCATGTTGGCAAAATGTGGGGGGACATCACAGGAGCCCACAGCCAGCTCTGTGGCAGATGTGCTCTCCCTGAGCTACAGCAGACACTCCCCAGGGACAGTGAAGCCAGGCTGCTTCAGCTGTGCCGCAGCCTCCTTCCACAGCAGCTCAGCGTGCCTCAGCCTCTGCAGGAAAGAGCCTCTTGGGCTGTGCAGCTTTCCTAAGCAGCCCACGGCTGGTCTGGGCCACTGCAGTTCAGCACATGCTCACTAGGATGGAGGGAGCACTTCTGGGCAGACTCTTTAGAGCAAAGAGTGGCCAAAGGAGACGCGATCCACAAATCAGTGTGTGGGCTGGGAGCACAGGAGAGGGAAACCATAGATCCAGGCAGCAGCTGGACACACCTCAAATGGACAGTGAGGTCTACACTACCAAATGAATCACTGTGATGTGCCCCCCCAAAATTAAATATGCAGAATATAAAGCACCCTTAGTGGTGTCTTGAAGCCCTTCCTCATTGGGACTGGAGAAAAACCACAGGTAAGATTCAAAGTAGGGGACAAAGACCTTGGTTGTAGTGAGTAAACTGAAGCTGCCTTCCTGCCCTAGGTAAGTCAGCCTGGCCTTGGGATGCTGCCCAGATATGGCACAAAGAGCCAGTGATGTCACTGTTAAGTATTCTAACCGGGAAACTGCCTCCCTGCCACAACCTAGAGAGCCACGTTAGAGGAATTCATGTAACTGGCCACCACTAAACCTGTTGGGCAGCTGTTGACTGATACACATCTCTAATGGATTTTTCCTTGTGGCACTATTGAACTTTTACGCCCTCTCTGTGGCATTTTGCCAAGATCCTTATATGCATTCCATGACCATGTATGTGCTCGATGTGGGATTTTTCTGGGCAGGGCTGTTGACCCGAACATATCTTGCGTCTTGCATGGGATTGTGGCTTACTGTTGAATGCATACAGAAAGTGTGATTGGACCCATCCGGGTTTTTCATGCAGCCTCTTTTAATAGTACACTGCAGTTAATTGTGTGTTGCGCTGTTAGTGACTGTTACCCTAATACACCTTTTCTGTCACAAAAGCATTTCCAGATACTTACTTTGTTTGAACTCTTGGAAACCTGCTGCAGTGCCCCAGCACACCTGAGCTCTGGATGATACCTAGGGGGATCTTTGAGAGATGGGTCTCACAGAAGGTCTTTAGAATTTTGGAAGCATTCCCTCAAAGGAAATTGAGACACTGACATCCTCCTTTCTCATTTTCACCTTCTGGCCATGAGAGAAGTCATTTTATTTCACCATGTTCTCTTGCTAAGATGTATTGTCCCACCACAGGCCCAAAGCAGCAGTGTCATTTTCGTAACTGTGATCCCAAATAAATCTTTTCCCTTTGCAAGTTATTAATCTCAGATATTTCATTACACAGGGGGAAGCTGAATAGCATCCCACCCTACACTCGGAAGAGGGAAAGGACCTCACAGCTATCTCCTTGAGGCTCCAGTGAAGGAGAAACATTAGCCAGAGCAATTAGACAAGAGAATGAATAAAGATAGGAAAGAAAGAAGTCAAATTATCATTATTTGCAGATGACATAATACTCTACACAGACCCAGTAGCTCCACCAAAAGATTTCTAGATTTAATAGTGAAATTCAGTTGCATAACTGGATACAAAGTCAACACTCAAAAATCAGTAACATTCCTGTATACAAATAACAAACTCACTGAGAGAGAAATTAGGGAAAACACACCTTTCACAATAACATGAAAAAAATAAATAGTTAAGAATAAATCTAGCAAAAGAAGTAAAAGATCTTTACATTGAAAACTACAGAACTCTGAAAAGGGAGATCAAATAGGACAGCGGAAAACAGATATTTCTTGTTCTTGGGTGGGAGAACCAATACAATAAAAATGCTCATACTCCCAAAAATGCTATATAGATTTAATGCAACCCTAATCAAAATACTAAGAGCATACCTCACAGATTTAGAGAAAATAATCCTAAAATTAATTTGGAACCAGAAGAGACCTAGAATAGCAAACCCAATTTTGGGCAGCAAAGGCAAAGAAGAAGGCATCAAAACCCCTAACTCGAAATTATAATACAGTGCTACTGTGATGAAAATGGAATGGTGATAAAACAAAATAAAACAGATGCAGAGATCAGTGGAACAGATTAGAAGATGCAGAAACAACTCCACACATACTCAGCCGTCTTATCCTTGACAAAGTTGTCAAACACCTTGACTGAAATAAAGAAAACCTCTTTACTAAATGATCCTGGAAAAGCTGGATTTCTGCATGCCAGAGACTAAAACTAGGCCCATTTTTCTCACCATGCACTAAGCTAAAATAGAAATGGATCAAATATATAAATATTAAAACAGAAACACTAAATCTACTGGGATAAAACTCTCGAAGACATGTGTTGGCAAAGACTCTGAACAAAAGCCCGATGGGAAACATCATGAAGAATCAACCACTGAGACCTCATCTTATTTCTCACAGCAAAAGAAATCACCAAGAGTAAACAGACAACTCACAGACTGGCAAAAAAATTTTGTCAGCTGTTTCTCAGACAAAGGTCTAATACTTAAAATATAACAAGACTTGAAAATATTATTCCTTCCCAAATGTGAAGACCCAATTAAAAACTAAGCATCTGAAATGAATATATACTTCTTGGATGAAGCAGTAGAAATAGCAAATAAATATGTGAAAAAATGTGCCACATCACTGGTCTTTCAAGAGATGCAAATAAAAACAATGTTCAGATTTAATCTCGCTCCAAAAAATGGCTATTATCAAGAAAGTAAGCAATAACAAATGCTGGGGGGTGGGCTGTAGGGAAAAAGGAACGCTTCTCCACTGTTGGTGGGTGCATAGACTGGTGCAACCACTGCAGTGTGGAGACTGCTCAAAAACTAGGACAAGAGGGTCCATTTGACCCAGCTATTGCCCTTCTTGGTATCTTCCCAAAATAATTGAAAATATCCTACCGCACTCATATTTACAGTGGTATATAGCTATATGCACACTCATGTGTATAGTGGCATAGTTTTCATAGCTAAATCTTGGAAACAACCCAGATGCCCATCAACCAATGAATAAAGATAATTTATATATATATATATATATAATGGAGTATATACACTCAGCTATAAAGAAGGATAAACTTGAGACATTTCTAAGCAAATGGACGCACCTTGAGATTGCATCCTTAAGTGAAATAAATTGGGCACATGTATGTAAATACCACATTGTTTCTCTGGTGTGGGAAACGAAAAGTGTAAATAAGGAGACCAAAATGTGTAAGAGATATTGGGAAATGGGAAGAAAATGTCCAAATGGGGATGGGAACTAGAAAGGGGGAGGGGACGGGAACAGAAAAAATAAGAAAAAAAAAGTGGAAACAATGCTTTTGCACATAAGAAGGGAAAGGGGATTGGAAGGAGGGGAAAAAGAAGAAATATAGATATAGATATAATATAGATATAAATATATATCACTATACATGATATAGCTTGATTCTTAAATTCCCTAGGATGAAAGTGATTACTATCTAAAATGTACTAATAAACTTAGTTAATTTAAAGAACAGTTACAAATAATACATCATCTACATGTAGTATTCATAAGAAGCCCATGAGCTAATGTCCCAGGGGTAGCAGGTTGGGAAGGCAAGGGAGGGCCAGGAGGGGCTTGTGTTTAGTTATTAAATTAAGAACATCTTGAATCTACCATCTCAACCCTCAGGGCTTCTGCCTCTGTTCATGAATATAAAACTATTCACCAAAATTGTTTCAATATTGGTTATTTTGGAGAAGAAATTATTTTTTGGAGTCAATTCCATCAAAATAATTTTATTTCATGATCAGTTTTTCCATGAAGCAGGTTTTGAATATGTTTACTTCCCTGAAAAGCCTTTTATCAGTATTACTTTCTCTTGTTTTCTAGGCTAGCTAGAACTAGGCTGTCTCACTTATTAACATCTCCCCCTCTCCTCCTTAAGGGCTGGTTTTCCTTAGATGTCCTTTCTCTGAGCTTGCCCTTGCCACCTCTGATCCTAGGTTAAATATCATGGAAAAGCTTTTGTGATTGGTCTAGTGTCTGAATGGAAACCTCTGATTGGCCAGCCACTGTTCTGCATCCATTCCTGATCCAATCACCTTTGACCATTAGCTCTACTCATCATGGCAGCGTGGGCAGACCTGGTAGGCAGGGGGAAATCTACTAGCACACTAGCGAGTGGGGCTGCCGTCCATTATTGCCCTGGTTGATTTTCTCAAATTCCAAAGTGCAGCACCTTAATGAAAGAAACTTCTCCAAAACTTGAGTCCTTCAGAATTTGTGTGAGCCGCTGTAATGGCCACCCAGAGGATAGACAAAGCACGAGAGTGTCAGAAAAGAGCCTTGCCCCATGTGTGCCAGGAGGGTGCCTGCTGTCCACAGGGCTGGATGGGCACATTCAGAGCCAGGAGTTGCGGGGTGCCTCTAGGTAGAACAAGGCTGTGGGGGGAGTAGTGGGGTCACTTGTGGGGTCCCAGCACCATGCCAGGGGTTATGACCGCAAAACTCCAGGATGCCCAGCCAGGGGGACGTTTCTTCCTCCATCTGTGTGTCTGTCTCATTGTCAGTGGAGGTGTGACACATGGGAGTGATCTAATTAGCTCTTGGGAACTCGGATGAGGTTTCAGGCCTGTTCCATTGTGGGCACTAGGGAATCCATGAAGGCCTGGATCATTTAGGGATTCAGGATTCCACCGAGGAAGCTCTGCCAACAGCAGGCGAGGCGCTATCCCTGGAGCTGGATGCAGCCGGGCTGGGTGGGTCCTTCTGGCAGCCCCTGGGAGGGCAGGACTAGTACAGGCGGCCCCGGGGCCAGGCAGCTGCTGACCATCCCAGGAGGGCAGTGCTGTAATGCATTTGGCCAGGAGGCCCGGGCTGAAATGCTGATCTAATGCTGGATTTATCTGGGCCCCAAATCTTCTGTGACCATAAAGCAGAGGCAGTTAGGAAGGGCCGGGTCCCCTTCCGACCCATGTTCCAGGCTTCCAGGTAAGGTGGGTGGAAGGAGGAAGTCTGGCAGGCTAGAGGGCGAGGTATGAGGTGGTGGAAAGACGGGATCCCAGGGCTGGGTCTCTGTCCCACCCCCAGCCCTAGTGACTCAAAGGCACACACTGACAGACTGAGGCTCACTCCAGGCCTTCCTTCAGACTGGCTGCTCTCTAATGAGGGGCTGATGCTTGGAGAATCAGTGCTAGCACTGACATAGACAGGGCTCTGGGATTCCCAGTACTCTTTGCTGGGAGGGGAGACATGCTCACTTCTGTCCTGTGGACACAGCGGGGTGGGTAGGTGCTGCCCCTGCAGCCCCTGAGGGCTTGGAGGATGTCCCATTCCTTAATCCTCAGATTCCTGCAACCTTTTCACTGGTGTCCACAGGGACCCCAAGGAAGCCTTCGACCACTCACTTTCAAGGTGGTAGGACACACAGGCCATGCCTCTAATACCCACCTCCAAGGTGACTCTCAATCTCCTCATTTTGTAGAAAGCCAATGACCTGAGAAGCCCAGAGATCTGGTCCACGTACACCCAGGGTTCAACAATACTTGGTTGTAGCCTGAGGCTTAGATCAGAATTCCAGCAACCGCATCCCATGGGACCAAGGCCTGTCACGAGGAACAGACCCCACTGAATCTCCAAGGAGGATGGGATCGGACTGGCACCCCTGATGTCATCGCACATCCAGAGCCTTCGGTGCTATGAACAGTGACTGATTTCAGTCCCACTCACCCTGCTCAGGTTGCACTGGTGTGGAAAAGCAAAGGTGATGCAGGTCACCTGGGGAGGGAGGCTGAACTTGGGCCAGACTGGGTGGCAGGAGCAGAGGGGGTCCAGGCAGTGGGCTCTGTCTCTCTTCCTTTCATACCAGGCAACAAGATTATGGCAAACATAGAGGAGTGAGGGAGGAAGATGGGAGGAAGGATGGAGAGGAGGGAAAGAGGGAACAGGAAGGGGAGCAGGGAGCAAGGCCATCCAGGTCCTGGGCTCCTTGGTCTGTTCTCACATCCACAGAGAGACTTTGAACCATTTCCTCTCCCAGCCCCAGTCTGCCTTGTGTGTAAAGTGAGCTCCCAAGGTCTCCTCAGGGCTGTCGTGCAGAACAGGGAGCAGTCATCTCACCCCTCCTTGGTATCCAGGCCAGGAGAGGACCAGGTTTGATCTCTGTGGTTGCTACAGGAATTTGCAAAGCCCCAGAAAGAGAGGGACAGTAGGACCTACAGTTGCCAGAGTGGCAAGCACCTGTGTGATTGTCACTTCCTTTGCAGCCTGGTCCCAAGGACTGGGGGCTTTGGTTGGGATATGTTGGTTCATTTCCTTGAGGAGTCAGGAAGCTGGGCCATCTCTGCTCTGACCTCGCCCTCCTTGCCTGCAGGTTCAGCGGTGAAGTCACACAAGCGCCCAGCCCTGCAGCAGCCCAAAGAACGTGATCTGGGAGGCCACATTCCTCCTGGGTTATTCAGAGTGGGGACTGGGAGGTGGGATCCAGGGGCCAGCCCGAAGGACCTCCCAGCCCGGGCCCCCAGGGCCCTGGCCACCAGGGGCCAGAGTCTTAAGCCCAAGCACCAGGCTTCCGCTCTCCCTGTTTACCTCATTGTCTTGCTCCTCCGAATTGAATCACACTGGTAAATCTATCTGTCTCTTTTTCCTTTCTCTCTTCCTGTCTCTGTCTCTCTGCTTCTCTCATTCTAGCTTTCTCCTTCACCTGTCCCCACAACCCTGTGTCTCAGTCTCCCCCTTTCCTTCTGGCTCCTTTAGAGCCCACCCTCTTCTCAGGGGTCAGCTGTGAAGAATTAGGAGGCGGAGGGCCCTAAGGGCCCAGGATGATGGTTTATGTCTCCCCGGGAGATAGGGTGGCTTTTCCTAGTTAGCTCAGCTGACAGTGCCTGCCCTGGAATTCCGGGGGGCTTTTCTTGTATGTTCTCCCCTTCCAAATCCTTGACTCTCATCTGGCTCAGGCAGTTTGGATTTAACTCTAGAGCAGCTCCTGGAGTCCAAAGGCAGAGTCCTCTAGGCTTCCAGCAAGCACCAGGACCTCACCTGTGAGGGCTGGGGATGGCCTGCTCCCCCGGCAACCCCTAGCTAGCCCTGGGTCCCTGTCCACCCACTGTCCCCTTGTTCCCTGAAGCCACAGACCCCAACTGAGGGGTTGAGAGCTAAACTTGTGGTGCCACTTATACCCCAGGGCACCATCAGGTGTGGCAGTTCCTGGTCCAGGCATCGCTTCTGCTTTCCATTTGGCCAGTGTCCTGCGTCTCATGGTCCTGGGGACCTGAATGGCAGTTACCACCTCAGGTACATTCCTGCTGAGCCATTCTGTAGTATGGGCATAACAAGGGGATCTGCCTTGCCAGTTGGCTGCTCCAGAGGGAAAACCGAGGGGGCACTCACGTACACCAGCTCCGCCTCAGCCATCCACCCTGGACACTCCCAGTCTTTCTCCTCTATGATGACCAGGGCAGGAAGTCTTTGCACATCCATTTGACCAACCAGTGATTGAGGCTTGGAGCCGTGAAAGTATTTCTCAGGACATCAGAGTCACTGGAGAAGCTGGTGCCCTGGAACCCAAACCCTAAGCAGGGCTGTTTTCCTTATTCCACACACAGGACATGCTGATGTCTTTTGTTCCCACCCCCCACCCCTGCCTCCTGCCCCCTGCTGGTTTCCATTGCTGGCCTGTGCACCCATCTGGCTTGTAGCACACACAGGTGGGCCAGCCTGGCTGCCTGGCTGCCCTGAGTGTGGGTAAAGCTTGGGGGTTCACATTGTGCTTCTCTCTTAGGCTTGGACAAGGCCACTGCAAAACCCCACCCCATCCACTCCAGTGACCTGTTCCCAGCTTGTGGGTCCTAGAAGGTCTGAGTGCTCCTGGGAGATGGGGAGCAGCCAGCAGCTTGTGGCGTTTTTATCTCACTCTTTTCCTGTAGGGCGTGAAGGACCCAGGGTCTGGGCCAGAGGAAGAACAAGACCCCAGGAACTGGAAGCAAATCTTCCACATGGGGAGGCTGGTAAGTCCTGGCAGGACTGCAGACCTGCAAGGCCAGATGCCGTACAAAACATGAGATTTTCAACTGAGAGGCCCTCGTTAAGGGTTGTAGGCAAGTGGAGGGGCCCTGAGCCATGGAACAGCCTCTGGAAAGTGCTGTTCTTTACACTGGCCACAGGAAGGATGAGGGAAAGGGGCCCTTGCCAGAGAGGCTGGAAGAGCCAGAATGCGTCAAGCTTGAAGAATGGAAACACAAGTCAAATGATTTTAAGGAAAATGCAAATCCATTGATTCGTGCCATTGAAAAATTTGAGGGGTGGCATCAGGTATGGCTGGACTCGGGAGCTGTGATAGAGAAGGTGTCACTCTTCCGCTAAGCTCCCTGCCACTTGCATTCACTTTCAGGCAGATTTCCCCAAGGCACAACAGTGCTTGAGCAGCTCACGGGCTATGTCATGGGCTGCAAACAAGCCCAGAGATTGGTGCTTATTGGCCCGTACTGGGCTGGGTGTTCATCCTCAAACCACTCATGTGGACCAGGGTGGACTGTGCTGACTGCCACAGCCTTCCCCGCTGGGGCACCTCCAGCCACTGTCCCACCCAGTCAATGCTGCTTATCCTTTTGACTTCCACCCAAGGCAGAATGTTTCCTCTTGAGTCCTTCAAAGCCTCTGAGGTGCTCCAACAAGACTCAGGCTGGCTAGACTCTTCTCCTAGCACAGAACCCAGCCTGGCAACCAGATGTGAGGGAGATGGCTCACTTGTGTCCAGCGTGCTTGCTGGGGGATTAGGGGTGGTCCCTGGACATTGGCCCTCCTATGCAGGTCGCGCTTAGAACAGCTCTGCCGTGGGGACCCTTCCTGCTCTGCTGGCACACTTAGTCCTCTGCCCTTCAGCTCTTTCTTGCTTTGAGCCAACTTGTGGTGGAAGCTGACTGTCTGGGGAGGAGGAGCTGGAAGAGCCCACTGGGGTTCAGAGGACAAGCTGTGGTGCACATATGTGAGCTAGACTCTCAGAAGCACATGCTTTGAGGATAGCTTTGAGTTGTTGATGACATTCAGCACTTCCCAAGGGACTCGGAGAATAGGGCTTGCCCCAGAAGAGGTGGGGTGGCAGGGCAAGAGCTGCCTGACAACTGAGGGGCCTAGGGATCGGCCTCTAGCGTTGGGACCATTCAGCCACTTTCTAGGGGTTGGTGAGAAACAGCTGCTCCCAACAGGTAAGGAATGCCAAAGCTAGGTGTGGTCATTAACTGACTGTGTCAACCTGAGTAAGAAGCTCCCGACTACATTGGCTTGGCATAGTTCTTGATGTGGCTGTAGGATTTACTGATGTCAGAAGCTCCAGTGTGAGTAATGGCAACCAATAGGCTCATCACCAGAATGGAACAAAAGAGAAACGAAGAAGGAAGGCTCTTCTCTTTCTTCAGAGGAGCTCCGGCTTTTACCTTTATGTTGGACCTCCTCTCCTGGCTTCCAGCGTAGATGCTTCAGCTTCCACTGCAGATCCTTTGACCTTCTGGAGTAAAATCGCATAGGACTCTATGGTGAGCTCCAGGCCTCCCACTAGATCCTCTAGTCTCTAGCATCAGCCAGCCCCTGTGCACTCTTCCACATCTGACTCTGGGCAGCCATTTAAGCCTACCTTGTGAATCCTCACATATGTATATATCATTCATCAAATCTATTACTATGATGAGTACCAGCTGATACACATGAGGGAACTTGTGTCCTGCGGAGGTGGAGTAGGAGGTCTCATAGCAGTGAGGATGTGTTCAAAGACCTGCCTTCCAGGTGACCCCCTGTGAAGGGGACACAGAAGCTGCTCAGGAGCATTTGACTCCCCTAGAGACAAAGGGAAAGGAGGGGTGGTGACACCAGATCTCAGCAGATGGGTGAACATTTCCAAGACGAGAGTAGGGGACTGGGCTGGGTCTCTACCATGCCGCTGATTAATGAGTTTGTGCCTCTACCAGGCCCCCGTGACTGCTGTACTTCTGCAGTAAGTCATAACAGGGAGGAAGCGGCTCCTACTTCCAGGTGGCCACACTCCCAAAGGCATCCTAGTTCATATTGCTTTGTCAAAGATTGTTTTCTGGGGCCTTCTCCCTTCTATAGAAATTTTAGAATACTCTCATTTGTATCTATAAGAACTCTGCTGAGATCTGGATGGGACTTGTGTAACGGCGTGATCACCTTGGAAAGAAGTGGCATCTTCACCACACAGTGCCTCCCAACCCGTGAACACGAACGTCTCCATTCTCTGAGGTCTTTTTTGATTTCTTTGATCAACATTTTTCAATTTTTATCATATGGCTCCCTTTCAGTTTTTAAACTTGGAAAATGGTACACAAGGTGCTCCTGAGGTTACCGTGGGCTTCTTTCTTGGTCTTTTGTCTTGCTCTGTTGCTGAAGCAGCGCTGTGCCCCACCAAGGCCAACTCACTGAGCTCTGTGTCCAGGCCACGCATGCCAAGTTGTCATTGTCAACATGCATGCATATATTATTACCTCTGGGAGGTACTAATTACTTACTAATTACTTATGGGAGTAGAGCCCTCATCCTGTGGAACTGGCCTGGGATCATTCCCACCAGAAAGAGCTCACCAAAAACATGCTAAAAAAAAAAACCCTATGGTTAATAATTAATTTTTTTTTTAAGATCGGAATATATTTATTGGGGGAAAGAAAGTTTCTGTCCAAGAAAAGGACAGAAGGGGACCTAAGTGGATTGCCAAGGAACCTGTCTTTTCTATGGATTTTTTAAAAAGTTTATTTATTAGGTACAGGGCCTTGCTACACAGCTCAGACTTGTAGCAATCTTCCTGTCTCAGCTTCCCCAGCACTGGGATTACAGGTGTGTGCCACCATGCTCAGTTTCAGTGGCCAGCACAGCATACCTGGGGTTCCAGGGCCAGCACAGTACATGGTACCATGGATTGAACCTGGGTCCTTGCGCTTACCAGGCAAGTGCTTATACCACTGAGCTATCTGTCTAGCCCTTCTATGAACTTTTATAGAGCAAAACCATGAGGTGAGGTGGGTCTAAAGTGGAAAACATGGGAACTCACTAGGTGGGTAATGGTCAAATTTTAAAATATTATTACAATAAAAACACATTGTCATTAATCTCCCTCAAAATACCCAACTTGTTTTTTGGGGGGGTTGTTTGCTTGGTTTGTTTGACCCATCTTGCTTTGCGTACCCTTACCCACCACTCCCGCCACTTTCTGAAGCCATTCTGGATGCCTCCTTTGTGACTCTCGTCACACTGTGGCAGCTGACTTGTCCTGAGTCCATTCAAAATGTTTATTTTTATGGGCATTTTGACTTCAGAGAAGAGTAATTTTATTTCATGATTAGTTTTCCATGAAGCAGTGTTGGAATATTGGCTTCCCTGAAAAGCCTTTATCAGGATTAGTTTCTTTTTTTCTAGGACTGCTAGGCCTAGGCTGTCCAACTCACTAGCTCTCTGCCCCTCTCCTCCCTAAAGGCTGGTTTTTCTTGGACTTCTCTTTGTCATGTGGCTTGGCAAGCTCTGAAGTGAAAGACCTCTACAAAAAATTTACAGTATTTTGAAAAAGGAAAATTATGAGGATATAAGAAAATGGGAAAATGTCCCTTGCCCCTGGATGGGCAGAATCAATATCAAAATAACCACACTTCCAAAATTGTGATACAAATTCAATGCAATCCCAATGAAAACACCAAGAGCATTCTTCACAGAACTAGAGAAAACAATCCCAAAATTCAAGTGGGATCAATAGAGACCCAGAATAGCAAAAACAATTTGGACACCAAGAATAAAGTAGGAGGAATCACAAAACTTGACTTCAAGGTATACTGCAAACTACAGTAATAAAAGATAATAGGTTACGAGTACAAAAACAGACATGTGGAACAGTGGGGCCAAGCAGAAGATATAGAAGCATCCCAGACACATTCAGCTGTTTGATTCTTTTATTTTTATTTTATTTTATTTTTAGGAAAGGATCTACAGGGTGTTCAGGGTCTCCCTACTAGACCAGACTCATAGTGATCTGCCTGTTTACAGCCTCCCAAGAGCTGGGATTACAGGCGCACACCACCAAGCCCAGTCTCAATCGCCCTCTCAGCATGTCCCAGGGGCGGGACCAGCACTGCAGGCCTTGGGATTGAACCCTGGCCCCTGTATGCCTGCTTGCAGGTGCCTTAATCCGCAGAGCTATTTGGCCAGCCTTTGCAGCTGTTTGATTCTTAACAAAAGGGCCAAAAGCATACAGTAAAGGAAAGAGATCTTATCCAGCAAATGGTATCAGGAAAGCTGGTTATCTGTTTGCAGAAGCTTGGAGTTGGACCCATAACTCTCACCAGGTAATAAAATAAAATTGGAGGAGCTCAAAGATTTAAGCATTATAATAGAAGCCTTGAACCTACTGGAAGATAAAATGGGTGAAACACTTGAAGTCAAAGGTGTTTCCCCTAAAATAAAAGAAGGCCTACTTTAAAAAAGATAGCTGGAATCTCAAGCAACATGATCTCACAGCTCCATTGAAATTGGGGAAATTCCATGTTAATCTGTGGCTCATTATGCATGATTTATAACACACCTTAGAACATGACTCCGCCAAACAAGTTGTAACTTGATGTGGCACCTCTCATATTGAAGATTCCAGCCTTCCCATTGGATGGCACTTGGCTGCGTCATTCACCATATTTTTTTTCATATATTATATAGCAGCTTTCTGCTGACAGTGTCCCTGACTCTAAGACTGCCTACCACAATTCCAATCTCTGATTGGGTGATACTTCAGTACATATATACAGTGTGTAATGACCAGGTCCGGGCAATTGTTTAGTTGCTGAGAAAACTGAAAATCCCCTCTCTTTACTATTTGGAAATATATAAGTACTTGGTGTCAACCATGGTTCCCCTATTATGCATGGAACATATGAAGGTATTCCTCCCGCACAGAAATAGGAACTATCCTCTCTTCCCCTCCCCTCTCTCTCCTTCCCAGTCTCTTGTCCCTGGATGGGCAGAATCAATATCAAAATAACCATACTTCCAAAATTGTGATATGAATTCAGTACAATCCCAATCAAAACACCAAGAGCATTCTTCACAGAACTAGAGAAAACAATCCCAAAATCAGTTGGAATCAGTTGCTTCTCTGAGATCAGCCAAGATTTTCTTCCACAGCCAAGAAGACACTTGTCATTCTGAGTCTCAAGTCCTCCTCACAAGGCAGGCTTACCTCCCATGGAGCTGGTGCATATCCTGGAAATCAGATGCAGTGCCAAGCTCCACGATGGAACACGGCCATGGTGCTGAGACCACAGTCATCATTAGTGTCTTGGAGGGAGGCCACCCAGCTTCACGGCTCCCTGCCTCTCTGGCCTTGCTCACTCATGTGGCTGCTTGAGGAACAGTTTGTGGTGGTTGATTCCACTGAGAACAGCAGCAGGTTCTCAAGAAAGTGCAGACTTCCTCAGTCCAGGATGCCCAGGCCTCCGGACTGAGCAGGACAGAGTGAGAAGGAAGGGGCACAAGGCAGAAGGAGCACCCACCTTCATGAGACCCACAATATCCTTGTGCTGAGCTTCCCTGGGTCCCCAAACCCAGCTGCACTTCTGGTTCTTGTGGGACCCAAGGCAAGGCTTGAATGCCCCAAGGTGGGAGACCTCACATTACATCAGAAAGAAGGTTCAAATGGTGGCAAGCAAGACACAAGAGCAGTACCATCCCACATGGGAGCCACAAGTCACGGTAGACTTCTGAGCTCTTAAAATGTGGCTGGTCCAGGTCTGTGTTGAAGGTCTAAAATACTTACTAGATTTCAAGGATTATGCCAAAAAAAATAATAAAGACCTCATACATAACTTAAATTGATTATAGTTACTACTTTGGCATGCATGGGTGGTTGATTCTAGGACCCCCTCAGCTGCCAAAATCAATGGGATGCTCAAGTTCCATACAGAAAATGGAATTGGGTTTATACACAACCCACACATTCTCTCCTGTAGACTTTGTGTCATTGCTAGTTGGCTTATGATACCGACTACAGTGTGGAAATTATGTAATTGTTTTGCTATCTTGTATTGTTTAGGGAATAAAGGCAAGGAAAAAAACTCTGTACATGTTTAGTACAAATACATTTAAAAAATATTCTCTATCTGAGATAAGCTGAGTCTGATAATGCAGAACCAAGGGTTGCAGAGAACTGATTGTGTCAGATGCTAATATGTTGGACAGTTGGATTAAATAAATTATATCATTAAAACTTCAACTGTTCCTCAGCTTTTTAAAATGTGGATACCTGACAATTTTAAGTAACATATGTGGCTTGCATTTGTGGCTCATATTATATGTCTGTTGGGCAGTGGTTTTCTAGACAGTCTGCGTAATATGATAGGGCAGGCTTTCGGGGCATAGTCCTGCAAGGCCAGGGTCCTCCTCTTTCCTTGTTCCCAGGGGCTCCTCTCGGGACCCTGTCATCTTCCCTCTCTGTGGATTCCCACTAACCAGCACCATGTACAGTCCCTCAAGTACATGTAGCACTTTGTTACCATTTTGGAAAAGTCATCCCTTATACAAGGCCCCTTACAAGTGTCCACCAGAAAACAGACATAATGAACATGCAAAGCTATGCTGGCTATCCCAGAAGTGACACCCCTTGGTCACAGCACACATTCCCGGCTATGAGTGGCAGGCCTGTCTATATCTGGCTGCTTAATAAATATTACAAGGAAGTATAATTGAGGAAGAAAGAGTAGGGCCCTCTGTCACTTCAATGTTTCCAGCAAGTTCTATCTCTTCTCCAGCAACTGACAGTGAAGAAGACTGTTACTCCCCAGCAAAAGGCCCCTTTCCAGGGCTGTGGCCCCACACTGAGTTCCCATGGCATGAAAACCACATCAGCATAGTGCCACAATCCCAGTGCTGATCTGAGATGTTCCCAGATGCAGGGCAGAAGGGACACTCCTACCCAGTGCTCTGAGCCCAGCCGATGGGTCTTCTTTGGGAAGAATTTCCCCCTGCTGCACTGCTGACGACACTGACAGGAAGAGGCTGTGGGAAAGCCTAACCTGGAGTGGCTACCACATTGCCTGTGGAACCATTCACAGGGACTGGTCTGGGGTACTGGCATGCTCCTATCAAAGGGTGTTGGAGCAATCTGATTAAAAGAATGCAAGTTTGTCATCTCAAATGACTCATGAGGCAGCGTCCGCAATGAAGCGGGAGGGTGAGGTAAGCAGGCAGGGCTGGGAGTGTCTGACTGCTCTCTCCCAAATGTCCTGTGTGCTCCCGGAAAGCTCTGGCTGGTGCTCCACACAAAAGACAGATATTCATTCATCAGTGGCAGGCTGAGTTCTAATCCTTTACTTCTTTAATTTCTCATCACCATTAAATAGAGTCAATTTGTCTTGCTAATGTCGAGCACCTACCATCTCCCTCATGTGACACTTTTCTGTTACATGAGAATTTCAGTCCCCAGAAAAATGCAAAAAAGGGTATTTCATTTGTCTGTTTATTCATTTCTTTTCCTTCATTTTAAAAACATTCTCTGATTTTCCCACATCTGAGTCTGATCACTTCTAGGGAGCCATAGGAAGTGAGCGAGGGGCTGGGCTAAGAGCAGAAAAACAATTCTCAGCCCAGTTTTCCAGAATTCTTGTGGTTCTTTTAACCAAAGGGCTGTTTTTGTGGAGAGTTAGGTTATTTTGTACAGTAAACAATTTTTTTCTCTTCCCTTTAGCCACTTAATGCGGTATCATGAAAGGAAAAGCAGCTTGTTAATGAAAAAAAGCTGAGACGAGGGGGAAGCTAGCACATCAGCAGCACTTCTAGGCTTACATAAGTAACATTCTTCTGCATAAACATCTTGGCAAATTCTGAGACTAAATCCCCATCCCACACTGTTGGCCTGACCCAAACTCTGTATAATACTTTATAAAAAAAAAATCCTGTTGATTGTACCATTTTTCTGTCCAGCAACAAGTCATTAGTTTGGACAAAGGACTCAAAATTGCATCTGCTAAGTTCCCCAAAGTTCTAGTGGAAAATATTACCTACAGACAAAGCAAGTGACAAGTAAGAGTGAAGGATTGTAAGTGCTTAAAAGCAGAGAAGAGAAATAGCACTAAAAACTCTTTGAGTTTCCTTTCCAAAATTAAATGATGCTGGTTTGGTAGATGCCATCCAAAGAGACCAAAGCAAAACAAAACAGCATCTTTTTAAATGAATAGTTAATTTTATGGGAAATTTCTTCACCAAAATGAAACCTTTGTTTTTATATATAGCTCCTGAACTGATGTGGAGTAGAATGGTGTCGCTGGTCAGTTTGGGAGCCCCCGCTCCTCTGTGATATGTTCATAGCAATGTGTTTATGTTAATATTTATTGCCAAAGAAAGATGTGACATAGGAACCCGATCTGTCTCATAACATATAATCAATGATAGTCTAATTCCAAAAAGTGGTAACACCAAGTTGTGAAGAACAATTTCTTCCTAAGAGCAATTTCCTAAAAGCTTTTGAGGTATGAAAGCCAAGCCATGTACAAATAAAACCAATTTGTAGGTTCCTTAGTTACAAAGGATATTGGCATTTCTTTTCATGCCCATAAATCATTACTGTCTAGAAAATGCTCCTATAAAGTCCTATCTTTCAAAATGCAGAAGAGATCAATGAATACAGAAGTGATAGAGAAAAGAGAGGTCTTCTTAATATCTAAAAAGAATAACAAGTCTAAATGGTTTTGAATTTTCTGTGGAGTATCATTGAATTAGAAATCTGGTGCAGTTTCACAAAAACTAAAGTTACAGACCAATCTATCTCACTTACCAATTTTGTTATGAAAAATATCAAAGAGAATCTAATGAGGAGAGGAGACAGCATGCAATAAGAGATGAACCACAAGGACACAGAGAGAGAAATCTTCAAAAAGAAATGCTGGAGATCTAAAACCGTGTAACAGAGAAGAAGAATGCCTGCGACGACTTCCCATCAGACTGGACACAACTGAGTGAAGAATTTCTAAGCTTGAGAACATATTGACAGAAACTTCTAAAGCTGAAAGCCAAATAGAATGATGAAGACTTGAGAAAGAATAGAACATCCAAGAAGTAGGACAGTGATGGAAGGTGAAAATACTTGTAATGAGGATACTAAAAGGAAGTTTTAAAAAAAAGAACAAGGAACAAAAGGAATATTTGAAATAACTATGACTAAAGATTTTCCCCAAGCCACAGATTCAGGAAACTAAGAGAACACTAAGCAGGATTATTGTGTTCTCTCTCTCTCTCTCTCTCTCTCTCTCTCTCTCTCTCTCTCTCTCAAATACATCTACATATATATTTTTGAAACTATAGAAAAATCAAAGAAAAATGTCAAAAGGAGTCAAGGATTGGGTAAATTTACACATAAAGGAATGAAAACAAGAATTACATCTGACTTCAACTCAAAAGTCATGCAAGCCAAGGGAGTAAACTATTTAAAGTATTGAGAAGGAAAAAAATAACCTAGAATTGTAAGCCCTGCAAAATTGTAGAAATGTGTTACTGATAGACTTTCCTTATAAGAAATAGTACAAGAAATTCTTTGGGGAGAAATAAAACAATATAAATCAAAAGCTTAGATCCATTAAAGATAAGAACACCAAAGAAAGAATAAGGTAAGGTAAACTAAAAACTTTTATTTGTCTTATTCATAAACATATTTTCCAAAATCATAGTAACAATGATGGATTAGATTTTTAACTATCTGTGCTATGTACGTTTACATGTAAATGAGACAGCAGTGATACCAGGAGATTATCTGACAACCTTAACTCTTTGGGGAAGATATATAAAGGGGAATATCTGGACCAAATGGAATGTCTAGTTTTAGATTTTTGAGGAATATCCATCCTAATTTCCAAAATGGCTGTACTAGTTTACTTTCCCACTGAGAGTGTAGAAGGATTTCTTTATCCCCACAACCTGGCCAGCACTTGTTGTTTTGTTTGTTCTTCATAACGGCCAACCTTACTGGAATAAAGTGGATTCATAGTGCTCTTTTAATTTGCATTTCTCTAATGACTAGAGATACTGAACATTATTTGATATATTTATTAGCCATTAGTACTACCTCTTAAAAAAGTGTCTATTCATTTCAGTTGTGCACATTTTGAACAGACCTGATTTTCTTAGTTTTTTTTTTTTTTTTTTTTTTTTTTTTTTTTTTTTTTTTTTTTTTTTTTAGTACAGTACACTAAATATTAGCCTCTTGCCTGAGAAGTAGTTGGCAGGTGTTTCCTATTCTCTAAATGTCTCTTCACTTGGTTGGCTGTTTCCTTTGCTATGAAGAAGATTTTTAATTTGATAAGATCCCACTTATTGAATCTTGGTAGTATTTCTTGTGCAATTATGGTTCTGTTCAAAAAGCCCCTGCCTATACCTATTTCAAGTTTTACCTGTCTTATCTTCCAGCACATTGCATTTCTGCTTGAACATTTAGATCTCTGATCCATTTTGAGTTTAGTACATGGTAACAGATACAGGTCTAGATTCACTGTTGCGCATGTGGACAGCCGGTTTTTCTAGCACCATTCATTAAGGCAGCTCTCTCCCCTCCAATGTTTTTTTGTTTGTTTGTTTGCCCCTGTGTCAGTCAGTGCTCACTAGAGAAACAGGTTTAGTATAAATCTATGTATCTGCACATATGGGCTTACAAGGCAGAGGGTAGGCTTACAACTGCTGCCTGCAGAGTGTGATGTGGAGGAGTTCAAAAAACCACCTATGCCCCGGACAGCTGAAGGATCCAGTCCAAAGCTGAAGGTCTGTAGCTGAACGTAGAGTCCCATGACAAAGTAGTTGGCTTCTCAGCAACCAAGTTCTCCTCTGCTCCATCTTTGCAGGCCACAACTTTTCTAGGGATTTTTTTCTGGCCATGCTCAAAACTTTTCAAATCATTCTGTTTGGTCATTGCCCTTGATTCTCAAAGTACAGCTGGAAAAATCCTCCAACAGTAGCTGTGTCACTACCTCAACATTACACTGCCTTGAATTTTTTTCTGCCAGATTACTTAGTCCTCTGCCCTTATCTCAGTGTCTTGCAATATCTCTGAATGTGAGTAAAATGAAGACAAATTTTCTGCCAAAACATAACATACATGGCCTGGAACCCAAATGCCAAAGCAGTTCTCATTTCCAATGAAACTTCCTTGCTAGGATCTCTACCAATTGCTTTACTCTTTTTTTTTAAAATTTATTTATTTATTTTTATTTATTCATTGTGTGTGTGTGTGTGTGTGTGTGTGTGGCCAGCTCAGCCCACCAGGGGGCGGGGCTGACTGGCATGTGGTGCTGGGGGATTGAACCGCAGTCCCTGTGCTTTGCCAAGCTTGTTCCAAGTAGGTGCTTTAGACCACTGAGCCATCTCTCCAGCCCTAATTGCTTTACTCTTAGCATTGTGGTCTTCTGAGCTCTGACCAGAATCTCCCATTGTGTTCAGTTCGCAGCATTCTGATGACATGTCTCAAACATGTTAGCTGCTAAGTTAATACTTGGTTGAACTCAAGAAGTAAACCAGGTTAAAACAAGAAAATAGTAATGAACAAAAATCCCTATGTTCCTTTAGAGTCCCAGGATTTAATGAATAGAGACTCCCTTGGGCTAGGAACCTTTTTTCTATAATTGTACATCCCACAGCACCATGGACAGTGCCTTGCACAGCACACCCACTTCACAGACCAGGTCACTGAGATCCAGCCTGAGAAAGTGCTTGTGGTTATAATGAGTGGAAGAAGAAGCCTGACCAGGTGTTTCCCTCCAAGCCTCCTGGCCTTCCTGTTGCCTTTTGCTGCCACCTGCTAGAACTCTTTCATTTTCTGTTCCTGTTGGCTGTGGGAATAGACCAAGAGCTGGTGAAATCTATGGCTAATGAATCCTGTAATTTTTTCTTACATATGACTCTACCCAGAATGAGTGGAACTTTTCTAGCAAAAGAAAAAAAAAGGTGAAAGAAGCTGTTGCTTTTCAGTTGAGAAAAAAAAAAAGCTGAAAGAAGCCTGTCCTCAGGAAGAATTCAGCACTGACCCATCTAAAAAGGGAAAGATTGTCTTTGGCTTCCACATTCATCAGGAATATCATCTGTTCCCTCAGGATTTTGTAAGTCTCCAGGCTGAACCAACTCAGGCAACAAGGATACATTCCCATTAGACACACTCTATGACCTGGGCAATGGGCTTTGCTCCTTGGTCCAGAGTAAAGAGGCATTATGTATAACCTGCCCAGCACCACATCTACCCATCCACTGTAGACTCTATCTGACTGAACACATGGGCAGGGCCACTATTCAAATCCACTGCAGCCCAAGGAATCTTGCCCAAGGGTGGCTGAAGCTGACAGAAGGTAGCTGTCCTTACAGATGCTTGTGAACAGTCTTTAAGCTTCATATAGCTTCATCATGCTCGTAGAAGAACAAAGAGTAACTCCCTCTAGACAAAGTCCAAGCTCACATGCAGACTCCCACCTTCACTTCTGGGACAAATACATTTCCATTTATCCAGGATCTCTCAAGAACAAACAGGGGTCATGTCTTATAGTGTGCCTAGTACTGTTCTAAGTATACAATAGTAAATTAGCCGGGATGCTTGAGTAATTCCAAATGTCTTCCTGGGGCTCTAGGAACTTAGCAGAAAGATGGGGGGGACCTCTGATTCAGGCTGCCATTTTGCCCTGTTGGCACTTCCCTGTCCTAGCAGGAAAGACTTCTCTGCCAATGTGGTGCCCCTTCAGGCTTTACCCATTCAGAGGCTGGGTTCCCGTCAAGGTCAGGGCCTTACCACTGCCTGCTCTTGGCTTTATTCCCTTCTCAGAGACCCAGATCAGAGACTGTTGCTTTCCCCTCTGGCCGTCCTGCTCCCTCCATCCCACAGGAGCTTGACTTAGTCTGGAGGCTGACGAGAACTGGCCCTGACCATCGCCTGCCTGTGCTTGCCCTTTAAGCTGGGGTCTCCACTGCTGTTACAGTCTATATCTTGCTGTCTCGCCAAAGTCTTGTGCTGTCATCCAAAATTTTCAGAAGTAAATCTACACTGCACAATTGATTTGTAGTGCAATGATGGGACGAAGGGTGCTGGGATTTACAGGGGGTTGTTTGACCAGTCCACTAATGGAATTAGCATCACTCTAATCCCAGTAGATTGGATACAACAGAAAGGACAGAAAGAGGCTTGTCCTGTCTTGCTCTCTCTCCCTTGCTGCTTTTGCTGTCTTCTGCTGCCACAAATGACTGCCTTTGGTCATGTGCCAATCTGCCTTGAAGCCAGCCAACCACGGACTAAAACCTGTACAGACCGTGAGCTAAATAAATTTTGCTCTTTTAATTTTTGGGGTATTTTTGTCTTAGCAATGAGAAAAGTGCCTCAGACAGCAGTCTTGCTCCAAGGCAAACCTGGGTTTCTTCTGTTCTTAAGGACCTTTGGTGCCTTTCCTGAAGTAGTGGAGACCAGGGAACAGTGGCAGCAGAGGAGAATCTGGAGGAAACACACACTGAAGAAAAGATAGAACCCAACAGAACATTAGCTGATGGCGCGCAGTATGACATCGCACTATAAGAAGTTACCAAACTGGTGGCAGATGTTGAAAGGGGAGGTTAAGGATGTGCCAGAGCACATCTTAGTAGATACAAACCCTCATGGAAAATCCTAATCGTAACCACTAGGAGGATCTCAAAGGTGGACGTATGCCTTTAAACCAAAAGATAAGCACTCTGGACATTGCCACCAGGCTGCTGTGGCAGACATTTTGGTCTCTCTAAGACTGTGGCCATTCCCTGGCAGGCAGATCTGTACCTTCCCTAGAATCTCTGCTTCAGTAGTAAACATATATCCAGGCATCAGGCAGACAAGTCCCGCAGCCTGGTTTGCCTGGGTAGCTCTGATGTCACTGGTCCATGCTGCTGAGGTGTTGGCAGCCACTGTAGACACGTTAACGAGGTGGGGCTAGTCCTGGGGGAAAGCCCTGGAGCCAGAATCCAGAGCACAGATGTAGCATCTGGACATTGCAGCCTGAGGGCTGGAATTTCAAGAACGTAGTTGAGAACTCGCCCTTCAGTCCTCTCTCGAGTCTGGCAAGACATCCCCCTCAAACCACCAGACAGCCCGGCTGTTTCCCCAGCTCTTTCTGGAAGCCCCTTCTCTGAGTATCATGTATGTAATGCCTGGTGTGTAGTTAGAGTTTCTGTTACTGGGATACAATACTCTGCATCCACAGCCTAGAAGAGGACAGGAGAGATGCGGATTGTATTCTTAGTAGACTCAGTCCATGGCCAGCTGGTTCTCAGCCAGGACATGGTGACAAAACTATTCATTGTATGTTGAGCAAGTAGCAAAGCAGGACGGCAACACATGACAGGGCTCAGAGACCACATGTAGACCGCAATGCCGCAGCTCCGCGACCCACCCCAACACACCTAGAAGTGTGCCCTACTAGACCTCTGGGTAGATCGCAAAGCCAAAAAGGAGATACTTCAATTTGACAGACACATCTGGGATACTTAATTATAATTATTATTTTTAAATTTTATGTATTTGATACAGGGTCTTGCTATGCAGGTCACACTCAGAGTGATCCTTCTGTCTCAGTGCTGGGATTGCAGGCATGTGCCATCATGCCTGGTTTTGGTGGCGGCCTCAGTACACCTGGGGTGGGGCTGGCACGGCATGCTGTGCCAGGGATGGAGCCCAGGTCCCTGTGTTTAGTAGGCCGGTGCTTAGACCACTGATGTATCTCCCCTGCCCTGGGATACTTAATTTTAATATGTTAATTTGCTTGTCCATTTGGTCATACATCATTCCAGATGGTTCTTTGAAGGCATACGTATTCTTCAGATAGATGAACATTTAAATCAGTAGGCTCTGAGTAAAGCATGTCACTCTCTAGTGTGTGGATGGAGCCCACTCAATGCATTGAAGGCTTTAAAAGATTTTTCCAGGAAAGAGGACATTTTCCTAGGTGAGGTCTTTGGGTTTAATGGATCAATCCTTTCCTGGGTCTCTAGCCTACTGACCTACCCTGCAAATTCTGAACCTACCAGCTCCTATAATCACATGAGTCAATTCTTTGAAATAGATAGATTATTGACAGATAGATTGATTGATAGATAGATGCTAGATAGATAGATGGATGCTAGATGATAGATAGATAGATAGATAGATAGATAGATAGATAGATAGATAGATGCTAGAGAGAGAGAGAGAGAGAGAGAGAGAGAGAGAGAGAGAGAGAGATCCACACATCCATCTACCTCCTAGCACTCTATCTCTCTGGAGAATCCTGACATAGCACTCTCTGATGTTACTGGCTGAAGTGTGACCTTCCACTGTCTTACAGGAACTGTCCTCTTAACAGGGTTGTGTGCAGAGCAGTGTTTCCACCAACCCTCAATACCTCCAGCTACCAGGGGCACAGACTGCAAGAAAGACATCTGATCAAAGTCTCTCATGGTTATATGGCCTTTAATGCTTCAGCACATATTTTTTCTGGTCCCCAGAGATAGTCCTTTGTAACATCAAGGTAAGAAAACATCTAGTATAAATCTTTTATCAGTTCCTTGCATCCCTTTGGATGGTATGCATACAGGGAAAAGCTAACCACTGGGCAGAGGATACAGTGCAAGCAAAGTGAACTTTCCACCACCTACAATTTGCTCATTGACTTGTTTAAGAATGAAAGGTTCTTCCATTTCTTTACCCCAACAAGAATTAATATGAGCAAATAATCATGAAGCATAGGAATGTCTTAATTTGATTGCTGTGACCATCTTAAATATCAGAAAGTAAGGGCCAGCCAAATAGTTCAGTGGATTAAAGCACCTGCAAGCAGGCACAGGCGCTGAGGTTTCGATCCCTGGGCCTACCGTGCTGGCCCCACATCCAGGGCACGTTGAGACAGCGATTGAGACTGGCATGGTGGTGCGCACCTGTGATCCCAGCTCTTGGGAGGCTGTAGACAGGCAGATCACTATAAGTCCAATCTAGTAGTGAGACCCTGAACA
>NW_004524578.1:4725791-4812322 GCF_000260255.1 Octodon degus
AAAAAAAAAAAAAAGAAAGAAAGAAAAAGAAAAGAAAGAAAGAAAAAAAGTAAGGTATCCTAAAAGTCAAATGAGCCAAGGTTAAAAATAACTTTAAATTGAGGAGTTCACAATTAAGCTGCTTTGTAAAACACTGAATGATTGATTCTTCCAAGCTGGTTTGCTCTTCATGCAACTCAGGCAATAAGACGTCCCTGGTGTTCAGCTGGAATACATATGGTGGGTCTGCCAGTCGGCTATTTCTGTTACAAATACCTGAGACAATCCACTTGAAAATAGGGTTAATTTTAGCTCACAACTTTGGAAAACTGAGTCCAAGTTCAGTTGACTCTATTTCTTCGGGGATTACAGGAGTGTATGAGTCACAGAGGGCACAGGAGGTGGAGCAAGCAGCTCACTTCATGGTGGCTGGAAAGTGAGAGAAAGACGTAAGGACTAGAGTCCCAAAATCCCTTCCAGGGCCCAGAATCACTGACTCCTCCCACAGCCACCATGCCCAACAGCACGACAGGTAGGGTCCACACTCTCAACACATGGGCTTTTAGTGGACATTTAGGATCCAATCCGTAAAGCAGGGAAGGAAGGGGAGCTTAAAAGTGCCATCTGTCTGTGTTCTCTTCCCTAGTGGTGGCTGTCACTCAACAGAAAACAAAGCTGAAAAAGTCTTGGCAATGGTGAGAGTACAACTTATGTTGTTGTTGTTCTGTTACAGGATAAGGGATGTTGGTCAGGGGGAGGTTGGAACAAGGATAACCAGACAAATCACCAGGATTCCCCATGCAACATCATTTAGAGCTCAGCCCCAAAGCTAGGTGCACCATGAAATGTGTAAGCCCCCAGAAATCCCATGCCTGGGGGGAGACACTTCTACCCTGATTTGCCTTTGGACCCTCTCCTGTCCTCTGATCCTCAAAGTTGATCTCCTTGTCATTCGTCAAAGTTATTGTTATTGAAAAGGCCTCTGAGTCCCCCATCTGGCAGAGCACACCAGCTTCCTGCTAAGTCCAGCTCAAGGTCCCTATTATGGTTAGTGTCTAGCTGTCCCTTCAAAGCCTTATGCAGTTGTGGGGCAGACTTCTACAGTTTGTGATTAATTCATGATCCAAGGCTGGAATTATGGCTGAATGCTACACCCAACCTGGGTTGATTAGCCTGAATGCAGCTTAAGGGAGACAGACTTGCTCTCTGTAGCCACTGTTCCTGCTACTCCTCCTGTTTGCTCTTGCTTTTTACCTCTTCCATGAATGGTTCCTGTCTGCCATGTGCCACACTGCCTTGGAGCCAGCTGAGTATGGACAGAAACCTCCACTGACTGTGAACTAAGTAAACCTTTCTCTCCTTCATTTTGGGTGTTTGGGTATTTGTCCCAGCAATGGGAGATGAGTAACTGAGACAGAATTTAGTACCAGAGAAGTGGGGTCATTATTGTGGCTAAACCTGACCATGTGGATTACAAGGTTTTGGAAATGTTTTACAGCAAGAGATAGGAAGGGTTCAGAGATGTTGCTTATAAGAGAGGTGCTGGGACAGCTTCGGCTGTTCTGTATGGGAGCTTCTGGACAGAGCTCAGAAGACCAGAAGGCTGGTGGAAATCCTGCCTGTAAAGACTAGGCTGGGGAGGTTTCTTCTAGGAAGAAGGACTGCATTAGTTGTAAACTCCAGATGATTTGTGTTATGGCTTGGTAGAAAGTTTTTCTGCATTTTGCTCACATCCAGGAATTTTGCCTGAGACTGAGATTAAGCACTGTGGATTGATTAATCTTTCAAAAGAAATTTCAAAGCAGCCAAATATTGAGGCAGTGGTATGGCTATTGTTGGGGGCTTTTAGTCAGATTTATGTTGAGAATCAAAAACAAAGAGCCCATCAAGATGATTTAAAATGTTGTGAGTTTGGCCAGAAAGGAAGCTCCAATAAAGCTGTGGAATGCAAAGATAGAGGATTTCCATTGCTGAGAAGGAACAAGAGAATGGAAAGGATGGCCTGAGGGCATCACTGGAGGTGACAGGTTTCCACCCTTTGCAGCCTCAGAATTGCAAGGGTGGGGGACTTTGCTTTGAGGAAAAATCCACTGAATCTCATGTTCCAGAATGGTGGCAGCAGCTACACCAGGTTTCAGAATGATGCTGGCATGGAGAATTTGTTCCTTGGAATCAGGGTCAGAGTGTTCAGTGATCAAGCACTCAATCCTGACCTTGGCAACAGTCATGTGGCATTGGTTTGAGGCACTTACAGAATGCAGGAGCTGTGAGGTTAAGAAGCCTTCCATCTAGATTTCAGAAGAAGGCCTGGGAGGCCAAGCAGTGTGCCCCTGAGAGGGCGGTGTGTAAAGCTGTGAGTGAGAAGCCTATTCAGTGGGAAACCCAGAAGTTTTAAGAAGCCAAGAACAAGATCATCTGAGGAAAACTGCAAGGAGGGAGCAAAGCCAGCCAAGGAGAGAAGCCATGGGAGCTATCAGCAGAAATGAAACAGAGGTGGAGTCACATGGATCTCACAATTTGCCACAGATTGCTTCAGGTATTCCACATGAAACTACAGGGCTTAATGTTTTCCCTTCTGGATTTTTGACTTGTGTTGGTCCCAGTGCTTTGTACTGCACTGATGTCTCTATCTTTTGGAATGGTAATGTTTATCGTGTGCCATTGAATGTTGGAAGTATTTAACTTTCTATTTGTACAGGGGCTCACAGCTAAGAGTTTGCTTTTGATCTTGGGGGAGACTTGGGACTTGGACTTTTCATCAATGCTGAAACCATTATGACTTTGGCTCTTAAACATGGACTAAAATGTCTTTTGCGTAAAGGAATGTGCATGAATCTTTGGGAGCCCAGGTGTGGAATGCTATGGTTCATGTCTTCTTGTCTCCCCAAAGCCTCATGCAGTCTTTGGAGTGAACTTCTAGAGTTTGTGATTAATCTATGATATAATGCTGGGATTATTGGTCTGAGTACTGCTTGGATTATGGGTGTGAGTGCTACACCCAGCCTGGGGTGCATCCTGAATTCAACTGAAGGAGACATACTTGCTCTCGGTAGCCATTGTTGCCGCTACTCCTCCTCTTTGCTCTTGCTCCTTGCCTCTTCCGTGAATGCTTGCTGTCTGCCATGTGCCACTCTGCCTTGGAGCCAGGTGAGTATGGACTGAAACATCCACTGACTGTGAGCTAAGTAAACCTTTCTTTCTTCTACTTTGAGTATTGGGTATTTGTCCCAGCAATGAAAGAAGAGTAACCAAGACAGTCCCTGAAGTGTTTCACTCCACCATTCAATGACAGGTGGCCTGAGGAGGCTGTGACAACCCTTCAAATGGGTGGCCTTTTCCTTCTCCTTGCTTTGTTTTGTAGTCCACTTTTCTTTGTTTTGTGAGCTGCAAAGCCCAGGGGAACATAAAGGCAAGAGTCCCTGTTCCCTGGGACACGTGGCAATGGTCAGAATCAACATGAACAATGTGGTCGGGAATTCAGGGTCCCCCTTCCCCCATGCATGTGTACAAACACACTGCAGCATCATGGAAGGGTGCATTCTATCTAGTCTCTAATAAAGTTTGGTTTATTAAAAATTTAGTTACCTGTTTTAAGTTAGAAAATTTCACATTAAAACCAGCACCTCTGACTCTGCTTGAACAATCAGGTGATTTGGGAACTTCAGGTTGTGTGTATTCTCCAAGGTGTTGGGGGGTGGATTTAAGGACTCCATGACCCCATCCGACAGGGGAGTGACCTGCAAAGTGTGGGCCCTGGCTCTAGCCTCGATGTCACCTAAGCCATTGGTAAAACTGTCAACTTTTAAAAAACCAAATCCAAACTAGAGAGTAGAAAGGGAATTGCCAAAGATTGAGGGCAGGGAACAGCAGTGCTCACAGTCAGTAATAATGTATAATATATTTCAAAATTGCTAAACAAATGGATTTTAAATAAACTAATTGGAAAGACAAGAAATATTTGACATGATAAATACATTCATTTGTTTGGTGTGCTCAATCCCCAAGGTTTGCATATGACAAAAAATTATATCCTATCCTATCTTGGTCCATTTTCTGTTGCTATAATTGAATGCCCGAGGCCAGGAAATTTATAAAGAATAGAAGTGACTTAGCTTGTAATTCTGGGGACTGAAGTCTTTGAGCCGGTCATCAGTATCTGGTAAGAGTCTTCATGCTGCATCATGCCATGGCCAGGGCATTGTGTGATGAGATGGAAATGAGGGCCAGAAAGAGCTTGCTCTGTAATGAAGCCTCTTCTTTTGTAACCTCAGTAACCCACTGATCCATGAATAGGATCATCCTTTGTTGACAGCAGAGTACTAGTAAAGGCCTCACGGATCAAATGTCATTGATAATGACTTTGGCTGTTAAGTTTCCAACCCAGGAAACTAGGAAAACACACCCAAGGCACGTGTGCCCCACAAGCGTGCACAATCATCACTGGCCAGTGAGAACTTCTAACTAAAGAAGGAAGGGAAGGCAAACTTTCAAGCCCAAACCCACTGCATGGAAAGCTCTGGAAGTGAGGCCAGCAGCCTGTGCTCTGCCACACCCTCCAGGAAAATCCCACGCTTGGTGGAGAGTGAAGGCCACATCGGTAGAGACTCCACTATCCACAGTCCCCACCTCATCCTGACGTCTGTCCGTGCTGCATGACCTCAGGAGCAGACGCTGCTGCCTTCTGTGTGACACCTGGCTGGCTTCACACCGGATCTTCCTTTTGTGCTTCTGGCTGCTCCCTGGTAACCTTCCCTCAGCCCACCTACCCTGCAACAGGTGGCAGCAAAGTGTCTCATTCTCTGCGCGCGTAGAGGACTGTGAGCAGGGTGAGGCATGGGGCTCCAGCAGGCCTGCAGGCCAGGCTATAAAGCTGGAAATCACTCAGGCAGCATTCAAGTCCCAAACACAGAAGACCCAGGAGGGGATAGGGAGGGGGGAGGCGGAGGGGAGGACTAGGCCAACACCACCTAGATCCCTCTCCTCGCCAGCAGGTGAGTGACTGTGCTCCTGTGACTGTTTCTGACATCGTTGTCCTCTGCTTCAGAAGACACCCTGTCCCACCACCCTAGGCAGGGATGGGGCCTTTGGCTCCTCTCGGACCAGTGAGTGCTGACCTCAACCAGCAGGTAGGCTAAATCCAAGAGAGAGGTCCAGGTGCTGTTGTTCACCATTGGCTTCCTGGTTGCAGGGCTGCCTATGAGAACCTTGGCAAACTCTGCCCAGCAGCTTGAAGGAGGGAGCAGAGTGGGGCTGGAGCTTTCCCCACTTAGAGGTGAGCTGCCAGGGTCCAGGACACATGGTTGTGGCCCCAGTGCCCCGGCCCAGCCACAGAGTCGGCTCCAGTGCCTGCTGGAGAAGAGCAGAGAAGCAGCTCTACACAGAGGCAGGCAGAGGCCCCATACTGTCCACCTCCTTGCCCCTTCCTCAGCGCTGCTCCAGGCCCAGCAGGGTGACCAGCCCAGCCATGAGCGTGGTTTAATGGAGGAAGCAAAGCACGCCCACCAACACCCACGTGACATGGAGGAGCAGAACCACACAGGGCCCCGGGGCCCCTGTGCCATTTCAGCCAACAGGCTGGCCTTCCACAGCTCACGTGGCTGCTTCAGTAGCTGCTGGGCCACCCCCGTGCCAGGAAGCCAGGGTGAACATGATCTGGGCCACTGAGGTGCAGGAGCCCCGGTCCCATGCTGCTCTGCGATGAGCTTGCATTTGTGCTGGAAAGATTATGATGCCAAGGACGGTGGCTGCAGGTGGCCCTGCCGTACAGTGACTTGCCTTGTGACTGGTTGGCCTTAGGAAGGTGCAAAAGTAATACACATTTCGTTGAAACCAAACTTTAGGCTTTGAACTTTGATCTTTTCCATGACCAATGACGCGTGGGTCTGCACTAGCGCTGGAGGCCAGGCAGTGCCAACCCCTTCTGGCCACACAGTCAGTAAAGAAAATCACCACCGCTGTAGTCACTGTGCTGCTCAGCCAGTCGGAAGGTTCGCTGAGGTAAGCACACTTGCAGTTTCTGGTGTTTCAACTTCGGGCAGGCTCATCAGAGCATAATCCTAATATAAGCTCGAGAGCGTCTATATGGTTAGAGTAGCGGCAGCAGCTGTAAAAGTAATGGCTGTTTTCGCATCTTAAGTTCTGTTGGGTCAGGCATAAACTTTCTCCGTTTTTGCCATTTGCTCATTATAATAATCACAATATTTTAGGCTTATGCATCAGGCATTTTTCAAATCTAGAGAGAGACACAGAAGGTCCAGCCTTATACAAGAGAAAGTGGAGCAAAGAAAATAGCATTAGAGGACAAGGGTCTAGCTTTGTCTCACCCCGCTGTCACACCCATGCTCAGGTTGTTCAGTACCCCACATCTCCAGGCAACCCCACTCAGCGCCCCTGTTCCTTTTGGTCATGTGATGTGGTAGCCTTTGTTAGCTCTCTGGCCCTCCTCAGCCTTACGAGGTGAGGGCTCAAGTAGGGGTCTGTAGCATCTTTCTAGGCAGGGAAGTGTTATACAGATATCTAGGGCTCCAAGGATTCCATCTCTGCCTTTCTGCCTGATGCCCCCTTAAAGGGGAATCTTCCGGGATTAGTCAGGCCCCAAGGTATAGAGACAAACCCTCCCCGGATGGCCATTTCCTGCTTCCCACAGGCTGCACCAGCTCTGCAACAAACAAGAACAGGATCAAGCGCAGGAATCTCTGTGGTGTCCATCCTTCCTGGGTAAATGCTTTCTCCAAAACCATGTTACCCAGAGAAGCCACCAGGAGATAGAGGCAAGACAGAAATCGGGGCCACCCCAGGTTTCAGCACCACCCCCTTGAGGTGCAAGGGCCCCCTTCACACCATACACATATGCGTGGAGAGCACATGCACATTCAGCTTATGGGCTGGCTCCTTTTCTAACACAGCATTTCGCAGGTTGGCGGGGGGCGGTGGGGGGCCAGCACAGCATGGGGGGTTGGCCTGAGCAGGACCCTCCAGGCAGCTTCGAGGCCTGAGGGTGAGGCTGTGGTCCAGCTGGGCCTTGGGCTTTGGGCTGGAGCTTGGAGTGGCCTAATGGACCGTGCGGCCAACTTCGTGGAAGATACAACAGCAAGAAAGTTCGTGATCAGCCACCTTCTCCTGAGGCCTGAGCCCAGGTGCCAAGAGCCCTGTGGGTGCGCAGGCCACACTTCCAGAGGGGAGCTGGGATGAAAGGGATGGGTCCTGCTGGGCTCTCCCGGGCTCTCCTGGATGCAAGTCTCCTAAAGCCAGCCACCCCCTCAGTGCCTGTCCGTAGGACAAATGCATCCTGTCACACACTTTGCTATTTGTTGTCCATGTCAGTGGGTTGCTGTTAGGGACAACAGAAGGAGCTGGGACAGAGCTGCTGATTTGTCCCCACTCTGACCCCTGCAGCACTTAAGCAGCACTTGGGCGGGGGAATTGAAAGCCCACTTCGGACGCAAATTCCCAGCTTAAAACAGGAACCCAGTGTGCCAGTGTCCACGACTGCCCGGTGACAGCCAGCACGTGCAGTTCTTCATCTCAGTCCAACCTGGCAGCATCCCTTGGAGGCCCTGCTAGCCCCAGTTTACAAGGAGAAACATGGAAGCTCGGAGGAGCTAAGCAAGGTGCTAGCAAAGACACACCTCTTTTTCCTTGGACCCGTTGCTCGGCTCCCTTGAGCCTCGCTGCTCCAGACCCTGTTCAGAAAGGCTGACCAGACTAATAAGCCCGAGCGCAGAGGGCCTCTGAGGGGCTTACGGCTCGCACTAAGGTGCTTACACGTGTTTCAGATTTCCTTCCCAGGAACCCAGGGGAAGCCATTCTAAAGCAGCCCCACAGCCAGCAGCTGTGGCCACAGCTCATTTCGTGGAAGCCCCACTCTAAAGTTCTCCTTACCAGATGGGTCTTTTGGGCTGCTTTGGCTGTGCCTGGCTCGGGGCCACCAGCCCTCTCGCCCTTGAGGATGGCTCTCGTCCCACTCACGTGTGCGCAGAGGTCTGCTGTCAGGCACACTTCACCCCCTGCATCTTCCGAGTTCTTCCTGGGTGGTCCCCAAGGGCTTTGCTGCCTTTCTTTCCCGCGCTAGCTAGCGCTTTTGGCTTCCTTTAGGGTCATTGCTGTCTTGGGCCAGGTCGGGGAGAGCTGGAGAAAGCTGATGAACATGCCTTCAGTCCCAAGCTCCGCAGGCCTGCGGGAGGACGCCTGGGCAGTTCCAGGAGTTTGCTCAGATCTCCCGCCCTCCAGGAAATGACTGGATGATTTCTAGAGACAACTCGCCTGGCTGGAAGCTGCAAAGGAGCCGAGTTCCCCTGAGCAGGTCACTTTAGAATATTTATTTATTGCCGTACTGAAAATTGAGTCCAGGCCCTTCTCACTGACCTACGTCCTCAGCCCCTTAAAAAAAATTATTCATTTAGAGACAAGCCCTTGCAAAATCGCTGAATTACCCAGGCTGAGTTTGAGTTTGCAGTCGTCCTGCCTCAGCCTTCCAGAGTGCTGGGATTACAGGCGCACACCACCATGTCCAGTGCTTTAGAATCTTTAATAAAGGATGCACTGGGCAGCCGTCCAACCGGCAGGGGGCGCTGTGCCCTTCATGCGACTCTGAGGGAATGTGCCCTTCTGTCTCCCTGGGGTGCAGAAAAGCTAAGGGGAGCTGAGGAGCCTGGTGATCCGACCTGAGCCCAAGCCAGAGCTGCAGGAGCAGCCACCTTTCAGGTCCCAGCCACTGGGCCCTTGTGGGTGCAACTGGAACTGAAAAACTGTCTGATTTCTCAACAAGAATTGGAAATCTTGATTTTATGTAAATTTTCCCAAATTGTATTGAAATACTGCTATCTAATTTATGCACACACACCATTCTATGCTAGCCAAACAAAGTACTTCTGTGGACCAAGCCAGGCCAGGGGTCAGCCACCTCTGGCCTCTGCCATCACTTTGCCAAAAAGAGTTGGCTTTCAAAAGCATTTCCTACCATGGCCACGTGTGTGACAGAACTACCTACAACACAGGGACAGGAGTGCCAAACAGGAAGCCCACGCTGGCTGGCATCCTTGCTTAGTTAAGAGCATTTGTCTATTCTTTCAACAAATATTCTCTGTCTGTTACCCCCCAGACACTGGGGTGGAGGGCCACATTAATTTCCTGTTGCTATTGTATCAAATTGCTATGGGGTTGGGGGTCTTACACCAGCAGAGAAGTGTTTCTACACAGTCCTGGTGACCAGAAGTCAGAAACCAGCATCCTGGGCCCAAGTCAAGGTGCGGGCTGGGCCCTGCCTCTCCGAGGCTCTGAGTACACATGTTTTGTCCCCTGCAGCTGCTGGTGGGCACCAGCATGCTGTGCCCTGTGGCCATGTCACTCCACTTGCTCTGAACTCCATGCTCAGGCTGCCTTTGGGTCTGCAAGTCCCATTTTCCTCTGCCTCTGATTTATAGGGACATTTGGGGTGTGGTTTAGGACCCACGTAATTAATCCAAGCTAATCTGCCCATTGCAAGATTCTTTTCCTCTCACTTGCAAAAAGCCTTTCTCCTTACAGACCTCCAGGCTTAGGGCCTGATAGCTTCTGGAACTGGCATCGTACCCATCTCAGCTCACAAAGAACCAAATGAGTGGAGTCTCCGAGCTTCTAGATCTGATTCTCCAGGAGCGGGAGAAGAAAAACACAAAAGCTATTAATCCGCCAGAAAATGCCAAACTATGGAAGTGCTGGCAAGAACAACACAGGGCCTTTGGCATGGTCCCCCAAACTTCAAGGACACTCCCTGGGACTGGAGGGGAGCCTGGGCCCTCCGGGCTGCCTGCTTCTCAAGCCCAGCTGGCAGAGCTCAGGGAGCCTCTGACGGCAGCTGGCTCATGCCTGTGGCAAATGCTTGCTGCAGCCCACCCCACCCCTCAGGGGGGACAAAGTGCATAAGAGGAGACAAACAGGAAGGAGTCCCAGGAGCAAGAGGGGCAGGTGCCTAGGGCTCACCTGCAGGTCTGGGCTAATGAGGACAGACTCCCTAGAATGCCATCACTTCCCTGTTCCACCCCACTGGGAAGACTGCTCTTCTCACATGGGTGTATATCCAGGATTCCAACCCTGCCTATCATTGAGCAGGTACCAGGAAGGCCCGATAGGGCACCTTCTGGCAAGAGAGGACTCCTTTCCTGGTGGGAGGTCCTGCCAGCCATTGTGTGAGCCCCCCTAAAACAGGCCCACCCCCAGCTTCTGGTCTCTTGAGCTGGCATAGCGGCTGAGTCAGGAGCCCAGGCTCTCTCCCTCCAGGCAGGGCTGGTGTTCGCCATCTCCCAGTGCCAGCCAGGCAAGGACTGCATGCCAACTTTGCCTAAGCCAAGGGCACCACTACATTTCATCAGTGGCATGCTTTCTCCTCTGCCAGCCTTATATACCACCATCTCTCAGTTTCAGAAGAGGTTCTCCCTAGTGGATAAAGGGAAACTGAGGCTCTCAGAGGGACCTAACGCAGCCAAACCCCTCACACCTCCTTGGGCCAGTGTGCTGTTCTCCCGGCACCTGGATTTAAGTGCAATTTGTAAATCAAATCCCCCAAGCCTACCCACATCCATCTGCTTCTCTCTGATGTCTCAGGATATTGGGAAACTCAGGAAAGGCAGTGCCTGGTTTCCTCAGCACTGGGAGCAGCGGGGAGCGGGAGGCTTCTCCAGCTTGCCCCCAGCAGTATGGGTGGACCTAACAAATCAAGCACTTGGTATCTCCGTTGTGAAATGACAGGGTGATCAGGCCTGTTTCCTTGCCTTCCTCCCAAGGGGAGAGCTGTCTGGGCAGGTCCTCAGAAGCCAGGGAAGAGCTTTGAACTCTGGAATGGACAGGCTGAAAGGGGATGCTTGAGCTCCCTCTCAGGCCCCAGGGCCAGTGTGGTTTGCAGGACAGACCTGGCCTTGGGCCCTGGGATACCCTAGAAAGTAGAATTAGACTTGAATTGTTAAGTACCTGGCCACAGTGTACGGAAGCAGCTAGCCTGGTGGCTGCTGAAAGAGTAGTCTCAGTTATCTTGGCTACCCCATCTCCCAGCTGTGTGACCAAGAGTGTTTGGGGGGCTCAGTATCCTCATGCAAAAGATGAGAATAACAGCACCTCTTTCATAGGGTTTTCTGAAAATTTAATATAATTTCAGTATAGCCTCTAACACATCATAGGTACATAATTGAACGGGAAAATGTTGCTGCTACTGCCAAGTCCTCCAGCCTAGCCTAGCTCCCAGCCTGGCAATGCAATACTTGTGAACAGCAGATGTCAGTGGCTGATCCCTAAACACACTGCGCTGGGTCACCAGCCCCCTGTGGATGTGTGCCTCGCTTCTGGCCCAGGGAATGTGCGGGAAATGACATGTTCCAACTGCAGGCCACCTTGCAAATCTGCACAGTGCCCCAAGAGAGGACCAGAGAGGGCTGAACACAGAACAGACAGACACTGAACCCCTGGGTCACCACTGGAGAAGGGCCGACCAGGAGCTACCACGTTGATCAGGGCTGGGGAGCAAAGAAGAGACCAGTGCTGTAAGCTTGGGGTCAGCCAGCCGTGGACTGCACACCAGACACCCTCTGCGGTCTGTTTGTGATGTCAACTCAAAGTAAATTGTGGGGTGTGTGTATGTGCGTGTGTGTGTGTGTGTGTGTGTGTGCGTGTGAGTCTGGGGATGGAACCTAGGGCCATCACAGTGAGCTTCATCTCCACCCCTTTGTAACTTTAGTTTAAGAAAGGTTCGCATCAAATTGCTACATTGGCCAGGCCGTACTGAAACTCCATAGTCTCTCACCAGAGTGCTGGGATCGCACGCTTTGTGCATCTTTAAGGACAGCTTTTTGGCACCCAACAGAAAGTCTGGTTGTGTTGCAGCAGGCCACACCCACAAGTGTGCGCACACCGGCAGCCGCTGCCGCGCAGAGGTGCATCGTTGCTACGGGGACCGCAGGTTCTTCCCTTGCAGCTCACGGACAAATCGCCAGCCTCTGTTTTCTGTAAGCAGGAGTGGGATTACAGCATTTGTTATAGAAGTGCGCTTCCCCTCACACCATGAAGGGATCTTTTTCCTAAAGGAATAGGAAATATTTCTAAGCTTTTGAAGCTAAGTAAGCATGGCAAAACTGTCTTTTTCATGGATTACTCTAGCTTACGTTCCTGCCAGGAACTGTGAATGTGGGCCATTTTCCTATTTCCTTATCAACCCTGGGAACACGGTACACCCCAAGTTCACTTGCAAAACAAATATGGTCCTTCCACCCTTATATATGATGGGGTTGGGGGAAAACAAAATAAAATAAACAGTAAACCCAGTAAATTCCTGACAAGTGTTAGTACATCACCCCTCATCCTGAGGCCATTTCTAGCATGGAACCCTATTCTTTTTTCCACACACATATGAAAAATGATCAGAAAATGAATATTTTATTTATTTATTTATTTATTTATTTATTTTTGTATCTTAGGGAAGGGTGCAGGGTGTTCAGGGTCTCACTACTAGATCGGACTCATAATGATCTGCCTGTGTACAGCCTCCCAAGAGCTGGGATTACAGGCGCGCGCCACCACACCCAGGCTCAGTCACCACCTCAGTGCACCTTGGGGGCGGGGGCAGCACGGCAGGCCTGGAATTGAAACCTCAGCCCCTGCACATGCTTGCGGGCACTTTAGTCCACTGAACTATTTGTCCAGCCCTTTTAATTTTAAGTTTTAGTGACTTTATATTGTAAAACAATTACAGTAAGAGTCAAGTTGCCATTAATCCCCCTCAAAACACTCTTATCCTATTGTTCTGGGCAATGTGTCTTTTACTGCAATTAGTTTCTTTTTGTTTAAATGTTCTCAGGGTCTTTCCATCACCCCCCTTGCACATCCCTACAGTAAACGTTTATAAATTAGGCGCAGTAGGATGTTGCCAACAATACCTAAGAGTGGCACGGAACAATTATAAAAATCTACTATAATAAAAGTTGTCTAAAATGTATGAGTTATTCATTTTTGAAATTTTCCACTTTGCACTTTTGGACCATGGTTGACCCAAAATAATTGGAAGCACAGAAAGCAAAACCAAAGATAAGACAAGCCTCTTGCGCCAGGGTTCGGGTGCCACAGTCTCCCCCACAGCTGCCCGGATCCTAGCCCAGGCCGTGCTCTGTGGACAAGGTTGGTACCTCGTGTTGAGAAGGTCTCTCTGACGTGTGCATCAGCCCAGCTCCCGCTGTTCCCTGGGTCTCCAGAGCTTGCCTTGACCTTGCCGGAAGTAGTAAGCAAGGAGCTGAGGCGGACTTGCCAGGGAGAATGGTGCAGGCTGCACCTCTGAACCTAGCCCTGAGAATGCGGAAACCCCACTGCAAATTGGCACAGCCCTGCACAGCACAAAGAGCTCTCTGTCTTCTCTGGAGATTCTGCTGGTGAGATGCCAGGATGAGGAAGATGTGGGACAGCGAACAGGACACCTGAATTCCAGCACACTTGCCAGCCAGGAACTGATGGGAGATGAAAGCTATTTTTGGAATCCATTTAAATGTAAAGGGCTGAGGCCATTGGTGGAAATTCCGTCAGGCCACAGCCAGTGCTCTTGGGAAGAAAGTAAAGCAGGGAAAGAGGAGTGGGAAGGGCCAGCTCTTGCTGCCCATGACAGCCACGTGTTATCTGAGTTGGAACTTTGGGATCCTCTTGCTAAATGTTAGTAATTTTTTTTTTTGTGGGGGGAATAATTTTAACCTTTATTGTTGTCATATTGCATACATGATAAAATTAAATTATAAGTCATATAACTGAACAAAAAATTCTTTATACAAAATATATTTAGATACCTAAATACAATCTGGCTTTGAAAATGAAATCATGTATATAGTTGTATTCCTAAGTGTGACAAATCCAAAGCTGTACCACAATGAGACCCCTGAAGGGACAAATCCAGGTACCAACAAAGACACTTTCCTGAATTCCCATGTTTCATCGGGCATCAAAACCACCAATCTTGGGCTGGGGAGATAGCTCAGTGGAATAAGTGCTTGCCTGGCAAGGTGCAAGGTCCTGAGTTCAATCCCTGGTACCACCAAAAAGATAAAAAAATAATGAACACCAATCTTTTAGTTCTTTTCTTGTACATTATTCTGTATCCACATTCTCAACATCTGATTGGATCCCTGGAGTTAATTTCATTATCTGTGTGACATTCTCCACAGATAGATATCCTTGGCTGCTGCTTTAGGGGTTGAATGTCCTGCTGAGTATCCATTGCTAGTGTCTGATCTGGGCGCCACCAAGAAGGTTCTCACTCTCCAAATGTTCCTAATTTAAATTCACCCATGGTCAAGCATTTACATCTCCGAGATTGGCAAAAGCCTCAGACTATGGCTTACACATTTTTTTCAGAAATCAATATACACAACCCGGTATAGGAAGGAGAAACAAGAGAAGAAAAGTTTATTTAGAATACAGCCAAAGACCCAATAGAGAAAGAGCATCAACTCAGGAGGAGCACAGGCAGAGTACAAGATGCACAATAGTCTGATAAGCCTGACAGTTTTCCCTTAGGAAACATCATTCAAATGTGGCCCCGCCAAGTTAAGCAACTTAGTCAAAGTTGCACAGCTAATGAATGTCAGAGGTGGAATTTTGACCCAGGTGTGTCTGGTAGCAATGGCTTATTTTGTTTGTACTTGCCCTCTCTCAGTAACTAATGAATTAATCAAATGCAATGTTTGACAATATCTTCAGGATTAGTTCTATAAATTGCCCAAAAATTTCTGAATCCACAGGTTAGAATCAAGCCTCGTTTGACTTCATCGTCAATGGCTTTGCTTTTCATAAACTGAATACACCTTACCCTCAAAGAACCAAATTTAAGGATTTTCTATGTGGCTGACTCTGTAGGCATAATCCTGGAAGCCAATTCCAAAGATTGGTTTTGAGAATGCTTTGGCCTTATCTCCGGAAAAATGAATAACTTTTTCCAGAAACATTTACTTAGCGGGCAACAATCCGGGCACAGTTACCAAACCCAGGGGTATGTTGGTGACTGTAAAGGGAAGGCCTTGGAGTCTCGTACCCCACTGGCTCTGTCAGGCTGTCGGGATGGTGTCAGGGAGAAGGAGGCTAGGGTTGTTGGAGACCTGCCAAGCCTCTGTGTTTCTGTTGCCAGGGACAGCCACTTGCGTAGACAGGTATTATGGGATGGCCCACCTTCATCCAACCAGTCGGGGTAGATCCAAAATCTTGGGTTTCAGAAATGCTTTTAATGTTACCTAAGAACTCTGTGCTTGTTCTGAAGTCAGGATCCGACACCAGGAACCAGGATTGGGAAAGGATGACTCATTCAGACAGCACATTTATTGATTTTTGAAAGAGACCACAGATCTCTGTCTTATAAAACTCCTCTGTTTTACCTCCCTTTCTGAATTCAGAGTCACCAAGGCAGTTTAGTCCTGAATGTCAGCTCATTCCAGCCTGTGCTGGTAGATTTGTTTGTTGATTTGAGGACTAGGAAATCCTGGACAGCACTGTCAGTTTGTTTCTTCCTTGGAGCAGGCTTCGGCAAGCTTGTTGATTTGACAGCTTTTGGTTCTCCACACTTGTGCAGGGCCTTTCTCTGAGGTTTATTGGAGCAAGTAGTGCTAAGAAGGATAGAGCAAAGATACCTACCAAGTAAAAGCAAGAGACATCTTGCAAAGGGACAGTGTTCTACCAGGAAGATGCACCACACCTGGAAGAGTGACATTGGATTCCCCATCTTTAAAACACAGCCTGTAGGTCTGCCCTTGCCCAGCTGAGCATCTTTGCTGTGGTCATAGTGGCCTGGTGAATCTGGCTGACACAGCCACAGGGCTCTGGGCCAGCGTGAAGGGGATAACTGGACTGGAATTACCCTCCTCTTGGGTCTAATCTTAGATAAGGGCCAGGCAAGTGAACGATACTATTTACATATTGAGGCTGTTTCAATGATTTGTAGATACTCATCGCTTCTGGAATGTCCGTGAGCAATTTGTCTCAGTATCTCTATGTCACTGAGACAGAGAGCTTGGCTCTGCCCATGAGAGGATTAGTCACTTATATAAATAGGGATACAAACGGCTTGAGGAAATAGATTCTGTGAGACTCAAAATGGGGTTACCGAGAACTGAGGCGCTCACTGGAGGAGCACATCACGCCAGGGCCTTCCACCCACCTCCCCGCTCCCACCAGCATTACCCACAATGAACAATAGTGAAGAATGTGCTCCGTGTGACACCCCTGACATTTCCTTTTCCCAGTTAACCAGCTCAGCATCGCTCACCCATTCATCTACTCACCCGACTCACACATTCATCAGTTCATTCATTCCTTAATCTCACCGGCCTCCCAGTTCTCACCCTACCATGACCCTCCCACGAGGCTCTCTGGGACTCCTCGCCCTCCTCTCTAAGTCTTCCCTCACCTGGGGGTATCCTTCCAGGAGCTCCCCGTTTCCCAAAATGTTTCCCCAGCAAAGAGAGGGGCCCTGGCGCAGGAGAAGGTTGGGGCTGCGTCAGGAGGAGGATGGGGGCTCCCGAGACGCTGCTGCTTCCACGCTGTGCTCTTCCCTACAGCCCTCACTTCACAGATGAGTCGAGCATCATCGGCCCTTGGCCTTGTCTGTTACCCATGCGATGACCTCTTCCCCAGTGGCCATTCGGGGCCTGACAGCCTCTCCACAAGATCTCTGCTTCCCCTCCCCGACCCTGCTCTGCCCCCACAGTCTCCGAGCCCCCCATCTCCTGCCTTGCTCTGTGGCCACCGCACTCTGTCCTTCAGCTGCCTTACTCAGTGTCCCTACTGCTGCCGTCCACTTCCTTGCCCTTCTCTTCAGCCCCTCCTCCACAGTGATGGCCTTCCCTCCCCTGGCTGCTGGACCCAGCCTCAGGTGGTCCCCACTATTTGCATTCCGCATGTGTTGGTTTCACCAGTGAAACTCTCCCAACCAGGTTGACTGGTTTCCCAGAGCCTATCAAAGCAAGCCTTGGGGATCCCAGCATGGCTCGGCCTCTGACTCTGTCCTCCTAGAGACAGTTTCTCTGCTCTCTGCACAACTCTGTGCTCTCATCCATCCCGCATCCCAGCCTCAGCAAGCCCTCACTTTCTACTCCACGTGGGAACTTCTGAAGCCAGCCAGGGATTTTCCCCTCAGCTTGGCCCACCCATCTTCCCCATGCTAGGAAAGCTGTCCACACTCACTATGTACACGTCACCCTTGTGTGGCACCTGCTGCCCAGCCTCTGACCCTTCCTGTCCTCCTCTTGGTCTCTGCCTCCCTAGAGTATGCTTCCTCAGCACAGAAAGACACAGTCCAGCCCTTTCCAGCCTGTGGAGGTACAAACCAAACACCCCACCCCCCACTTTATCCCTCTGTCATTTCTCTGTCCTCCCTTACAGCAGTGTCTCCAAATGGCACTGGAACCTGCTGTCACCCCTCCCACACCTCTGCAACCCATTGTGACTTCTACTCTCAACCCACTGAGATCACTCTGATCAGTGTCACCATGACATCCTTATTCACAAACCCCTAGCCACAGTGCCCACTGCCTCCTTAGCTGACGCCCTCCTCTCTCGCTTCCTTGCCCACTGGTTTTCCTCCTGCTGGGCTTCCCCTGGGGCCTTAACTCCATCTGGGAGACTCCTCCTCTGACTGGTGTTCAGCGGTACAGCATGGGGAGGGCCCTAGGCTCTCTCCTCTCTTCCATCTCTCTCTTCACATGATCACATTCAGACCCCTCGTTGTAAATACTTTGTATATGCTGAGGGTCCGAAGAGGATGTCTCCAGACCTTGCCCTTGAGCCCTGTGTCCTTCTATCCAACTCCTTCTTTGGAGTCCCCATTTGGGAGTCTGGAAAAAAATACAACCAAAACGCACCTGTCAAACCCCCTCTTCACCCTGGGAAAAACCAAGCAAAACAAATACATCTCCATTCTTCTCAGGCCTGCTGCCAAGACAGCCAAGAGTCTTCCCTCCACCATCTGAGTCAGACTTGTCTCAGGTCCTTTGGGTTTTGTTGACAGAAGTGACAGGGAAATACTCATGGCCCAGTAATGTGTCCAGTGATGTGTCATGGCAGCTCTGCCTTCCGGCCACTGCCACGCAGGTCCAGCATCCCTTCCTGGCCACTGTGCCTCCACCCTCCCCTGATTCCTATGAAGAACGTACCTGATCTCCCTCCTCTTTCTGTCTCAGATCAGGGAGATCCAAGCCCACAGCTACTTGACAATGGGCAGGTGACCAATTAGGACCCAATCCAATGTATTCTATTTCCTTGGGTAGATGATCTGAGCAAGACCAAAATGCCAGATCCCAAGACTGGCCCTACTGGAGAAGTGGAGCCTCCCCCTGAAAGGGAGAGTCCTGGTGATCTCATCTCCAACCCTGAATCCACAGGGCCTCAGAGCATTTCTGAATATTTCAGAAGTTACTGGGGCCAATGATCCTGCTTGCTTATTGTTTACATACATGAGTTTGATGGGCTTTTTTACTTTTGTTTTATTTTTGCAATAGTGGAGATTGAACCCAAGGCTTTTGCATTGAGCTAAATCTTTACCACTGCTTGCTTGAATCTTTTTAAATTTTGAGACAGAATCTCAGTAAGTCACTAAATTGCTAGGGCTAGGTAAGCGGAGCTTTCCATCTTCCTGACTCAGCTTCCCAGTCAGCTGGGATGACAGGTATGCCCCACCATGCCAGGATGGTTAGGATTATTTTACTCACAATTCAAAGAGCTTAAATGAATGTGCCAATCATTCATTCACTTTCTTTTTCACCTATTAAGTGTGAGGCACTAAACCATCTGGCAATAATTTGTTTGAATCACTATAGTGCTCTTGTTACTGAAGCCACAAGTCCCCCCATCCCATCCCATTTCCAGAGGTATCAAGACCTGGCATTTACAACTCCATAAGTGACCCCTGTCTAGCAATTCTTGAGACCTTCCTTACATGAGGGTCCTGTATCAAGGAAGCTAACTCCCTTCCAGTATTTGTTCTACTTTCTGCCCTTGCTCTGCATACCCGCCCCCGCCAGTCCATCCTCTAGCTTCATCTTGCACTCATGGCCCCTCTGAGAATCACCCCAAGCCCTGGCTCATGATGACTGGTGATTCTGCAGTGGCACTTCTGAGCAGCCCCTTTTCTCTCATAGGATGGCTCATGAGTAACACACCCAACGTGGTCACTTTCTTTCTAGTTATCCAACCCCATCTCTGGGCAGACATTGGACTTTAGTGTAATAGCCTGCATGCCTGGGAGCAGGGAGCCAGCCAAGGGGCCACCAGACAAGCTGGAAGCTTGGGAAGGAGCTTCTGAGACAGTGGACAGAAAGCAGTGCCCAGCTGCTTGGCTTCCAGTTCCCAGGCCCTGGGGCCACAACCAGGTCAGCCTGGTCACTGGCCACTGAGCAGCTGTGTGACCCATGCCAAAGGTTGTTGAGTTTCCTCAGGAGGACGGAAAAGGTCTCCATTTGATGACAGAAGGTCAGACTGATGGCTCTCAAATGAGAGGTGAATGGCTCCTGTCCAGTACACACTCCGAGTTTCATTAGTTCCTTTCACACGCATAGCTGGATGGCCAGGCTCAGTGCCAGTATGTGAGATAGCACCAGGCCTTGTCTCTGGGCTTGTCAGGAGATAGACACCTGCAGGAGAGTTCCCACTGATGTAGGAGGAGGGGAGGCAAAGCGGTCTTACTGGACTGTGATTTTGTGCTTGGCATGTGGGGGTCCATGGGGCTGCTGCTCCTCCCTCTCTGCACCCACCCTGCCTGGCCCATTTCTTGGCGCTGGGCCACTTGATCTTTCTGGGTTTACCATTAGAGCAAAAGCAGGAGTCCTGCTCCAGACCCAAGGGCAGCATGGGCCAGGAGCCCCTCCTGCCAAGTCTGTCTCCTCCACCGGCTCCTTTTCACCTCTTCTTTCTTGCAGCAGAATCCTCATGTTCTGAGCTGTTCTGAGCTGGTATTCATTCCCTGCAGATGTGTGGAGGGCATTGGAAGGACCAAGCTCCTTTGGCTGACAGTTAGCCTGAGAAGACAGGAAACATAGTCTTCAGTCTCAGAAAGATCTGGATTCGTCCAATCCCCAGCACCACACGCTGCGTTGGCCCCACCCCCAGGCACGCTGAGCCGGCCACCAAGACCGGGTGTGGCAGCGCACGCCTGTAACCCCAGCGCTGGGGAGGCTGAAATCAAGAGTATTACTATGAGTCTGAGCTGCATAGTGAGACCCTGTACCAAATACAATAAATAAATAAATAAATAAATAAATAAATACATCTGGATTCAAATCCCAGCTTGGCCCTTGAAAAGGATGATGCAAAAAGGATTGGGAGCTTAGACTGAGCCGGACCGCCTGGGGCCAAACTCCAGTCCCACCACCCACAAACCGTGTCACAGTGTGTCACGTCTAATGTTTCTCTATCTCCATTGCCTCCCCTGTAAAGTGAAGATCGCTGCAGTATCCACCCTGGGGTGGGGCAGGGGACTAAGTGGGTGAATTTGTATTAGGTGCTCGAAGCAGAGTTGTGCCAGCAGGAAGCGCTTAGCTATCATTACCTGTGGTTACTACACCTTCAGCAGGGTCACTAAGAGATGCAAGCAGGCTAATCACTGAGAAATGTTGAATAGGTGCCTGACAAATATTAGTGTACTTTCGTCCACATTTTTCTGATAAGACAAAGAACATGTGGAATTCAAGTATCTGCTGTCTCCACCAGCCCAACCGGCTCAAGGGACTGTTGGGGAGGGGCCTGTCCCAGGTCTGCTGCTGCAGCCCCTAGCATGGTAGATTCCATTCGAGCAACACTCCCAAGTCCTCTAATAGGGTATCAGGGACTCTTGAGACAATATCAACTTAAAGTCACCATGCTGTTTAAATACAATGGACCCTGTCTTAGGGTCCAACTCATTCCCAAGGGCTGGTTGTAAATCAAGTCATCAACTGAAGGCTGGGGCTCCTCCACACAGCCCTCCTGTGTCTCTCTCCTGTATACAGACAGATCTCACTGCCCTTAGAGCAACATTGGCCCAGAACGTTTCAATTAACCCCATACAGGAAAGGATGTGGTAATCTTCCTTCCAGAACTCTTTAAGGGTTACATCTACAGCTGAGAACATGTGGCTGGCATTCAGATCGTAACTCAAGACTTTGGTCATAAGTTAAAAGTATAATTCTGGTTATGACCCAAGTTGTTCATATGTATAGTTTATTAAAGATGTCTTTAAAAAGAAAGAAAAGAAGAAGAAGAGGAAGAAGAAGAAGAAGAAGAAGAAGAAGAAGAAGAAGAAGAAGAAGAAGAAGAAGAAGAAGAAGAAGAAGAAGAAGAAGAAGAAGAGGAAAAGGAAGAAGAAAGGAAGGAAGGAAGGAAGGAAGGAAGGAAGGAAGGAAGGAAGGAAGAAAGAGAGAGAGAAAAAAGAAGAAGAAAGCAAGCAAGCAAGAAAGAAAGAAAGGAAGGAAGGAAGAAAAAGAAGTACAAGGTGTCCTATGGGCTATGGGAGGTTGGCAGGCCAAGTGGGGGCATCAGCAAGCACCCTGCGGTTTCCCATGGGCAGCCCAGCCTGAGGCTCCACAGAGCCCTCTTCTCTGGCTATCCTGCTGCAGGGTCCCTGTCTGCCAGGAGGGAGAGTCCACCCAGAAGGCCTTGTGCACACAGCCTGCATCAGACCTTATGCATTGCTGAGGGTGTGCAGTGGTCACCTGAGACCCCAGTGTCTTCTGTGTGTGAGCTTGGGAACTCAGGGGTAGACCTCACACCCTATGTCTCTTCCTGAACCCAGCACTCTGACATGCTGACTGGACACTTAGTGGACCTGTGAGTCAGGAGGTGACTCAGAAGTCACTGCACTTCAAGTTCACACAAGCTCTCCCAATACATCCATCTAAGCTCTCGCTGGGCTTCAAGCCAAGCCTCAGTTTCCCCTTACCCTCCTTTCCCGATCCCTGGCCTCTTTCTGACTCTTCCCTTGGCAGAGTCCTCTCTTCCTGACTGAGGGCACCCACAGGCGCTCTGGGCTAGGCCAGCTGAGGTGAGAAAGAAGTAACAGGGAGACCAGGCCAAGACAGGTGAGACAGGTGGCGAGGACGAGGTCTCCTGGGGAGAGGAGCGAGGCGCATCACTGCAGAAGAATCTCCACTGTTATAAATAGGCCTCACTGGCAGAGATGGGAGGTGGAATGATAAAGGCCTATTGTGGGTGCTGCTTCCTGACAGTTACTGTACCTTGAATAATTGCTGCAAGGGAATTCCATGCTGTGGCTGGCTCCAAGCCCCTTGCGTGCCAGAGCCACCCTTGCGAAGCACAGCGGGTGCCCAGCAGCCTGCGGGGCTGCACCTAAATGATGCCATTTAATTATTCACCACCCCCGCCTCCTGGATAAGAATGCACAGCCCAGTGGAGAGATGGATAAACAGGCCCAGGCTCCAGGTGCCCCAGCTGAATCAGTCCAAGGACCCAGCTCTGCTTCTTCAGCCAGGGCCTGGGGCGTCCGGGAACCCCCAAACAATGATGCGATGGACAGTCATACCCAGCGAGTATGGCCAACCAGAGACTCTACTGAGATTCAGGTTCAAGGCCAGCTGTGGAGTGGGTACCCAGAAAGAGCAGTGGTGGGAAATCCTGCCTATGAGGATCTGTTAAAATTTTTTTGTCTTATCTGAACGGCACAAGAGATACAATAAAAGGGAAGGAAACTGAATAAAGATATAATAAAAGGGAAAAGCAATAAAGATGAGGGAAAGGAGAAAAGATAAGACAAAAAGGAAGGGGGGAAAATCATGCAAGTATATATCCAGGATAGCTGAGATGATTGTACTACAAATTTCCATCAGATTTTTGAGAGTAGCACTTAAAGTTTAAATTTTCAGACCAGCCAAATAGCTCAGCAGATTAAAGCACCCGCACGAAGGGGCCCGGAGTTTGATCCCGGGGCCTGCTATGCCAGTCCCGCCCCTGGGGTGTGCTGAAACAGCGATTGAGACTGGGCGTGGTGATGTGCGCCTGTAATCCCAGCTCTTGCGAGGCTGTAAACAGGCAGATCACTAGGAGTTCGATCTAGTAGTGAAACCCCGAACACTCTGTAGACCCTGCCTTAAAAAAAAATAAAATAAAATTTTCACTTTGACTGACTCTGTATACTAATATCTGTAATCTGAACAACTACACTGAGAACACCAATGTGCAATATAACAACCTTGGTTGAATACCTCTCATCTTGTTCTTCTAAATGTACCATTTTTAATATCTTATTGATCATTATTCTCATACTGTCTTTAAAATAAATATAAAAATAAAAAGTAAAAAGGACAAGAAAAAAATTAAGATTTATTGAAAGGAAGAGTTAAAGTTTATTTGACCAATCTTGCATGCCTATATTTGGCCATTTGAGCAATAGATTTGACATTAACAATAAGTAAGATACCAACCATTGTTAATTTTCTATTTTTGTTTTGAAATTTTGTACCATATGTATTGTTGTTGTTGCTTTATGTCTTTGTTTTTGTAATATGTTCTAGCTCTTGTTTTTGCTTTTATTCTTTAAAATAAAAAAAATTAAAAATAAAATTTAAAAAAATTGTCTTTATTTCTTTTAAGGGAAATCGTCCTATTTAAACTCAGCAAAGGGCCCGTTCTTAGCTACAAGCTCTCACGTATATTCACCTACGAGGGTCAATCTATGTCTGTCAGAGTGCAGCACGAGAGGCCTAGAGAACACTCCAGTGTTCCCTGGCCCACCCAGTCAGGCCCCCTCCAGCCCCTCCTACAGCCCCTCAAATGAAGCACAGCTAGGTCTGGCTGGATGGCCACCAGTGGCCACAGGAGAGACAGGGGTGGTATCTTCTTAGGAGCCTACCTGGTTCCCTGGGGCCTTTGCCCAATAGGCAAGACGGTGCACGTACCTGAGCCACAGGGGCCCTGGACACTGGGGTGGGTGACGGCAGTGCCTGGAGAGAGCACCCTCTGGTATTCTTTGGGCTCCAGGGTGTGCCAAGGACAGCCCATCGGTATGGAAGCGACACACCCAGCTGCAGAGTCACCAGGCCCTTGAAGGCCAACAGCAGCTCTCTTACTGGCCAACTTGCACCCAGATACAGGACCCGCTTCTCCGGGTGACACACTCGCTTGCCCTGCCAAAGGGACTGAGCCCAAAGCAGGACCTTGGTCCCTGCGCTCCATGACTGATGGGTTACAGCGCAGCAGAGCCATCTTGGAGTCAGGTTGGCATCCTCTCTGCAAGAATGTGACCCACCCAGCCCACTAGAACTTATGCCGAGGAACTCTGAGGCAGATGTAACACTTGAGAGATGGAGTTACCTCTTCCTGCTAGGGCTGAACGAGGGGAGCATGCCCTAGGCTGGACTCCAGCAAATCCCTTTGACTCCTTTTGCTTGCTTTTCCTAAAGTTCCATCCATCGTTGTGGCAGTGGAAACCCCAATGTGTCCTTTCAGCCAATAGTCTTGGAGTCTGGCTCCAATAGTCTTGCCCTGAGCCCAATTCTATGTTCTTCAGGAAATCTTGTGTCTGTTCTGCAGATGCTGAAAACTCACTATATCCAAAGGAGCCAACTTAATTCCAGCATTCTATCTTGGTCTCAGACCTACTAACCCTCTACATTCTTTGTCTGGATGAATCTAACCTAACATAAGGCCAGAAATTTCTACCCATCCTCAATATCTCTATCATCGCCGCTGACGACAACACAACCATCACCCTCACCTCTACCTCCACATCTACCACACCATCATCCACCACTAGTGCTGCCCCCTCTATGTACACTTCCACCACCACCGCCAGCATCTCCACCTCCTCCACCACCACCACCTCTACTAACATCATACCACCTCGGCCTCCACTACCACCTCTCTCACTACTTCCACTCCACTTCCATCTCTCCCTCTGCCACCACAACCTTCACTCCTACCACCACCACCTCCACCGCCTCTGTCACTTGCCATTGCCATCACCACCATAATCGCCTCCACCCCCTCTTCCACAACCTTCACTGCTGTTACACATACATGTACACACGTGCACGCACACATACATATGCACACAAACGCACTCCTGCTGGGTCATCCAGTCCTAGTGATGTCTCCTAACTTCCTCCAGAGCCTGCTCCATGCCTGCCCAAACACTGACTGGACTGAGAATTGGACTATCCAATCGGGCCACACAAGCTCTGCATTCGGCATCTCCTTCACCCTCTTCACATCCAGCCCCAGCAGTACAAAGGAGGGGAAACCTAATTTGGCGGACAGTTTCAGAACTTTCAGTCCACAGCAATCTGGCTCCAAGCAGGAGCATCACGGTGGAAGGGCACAGGAGAGCAGAGCTGCCCCCTTCATGGCACCCAGGAAGCAGAGGAGGGGAGCAGCACCAGAAAGAAGGAGATCAGGTACAGTGCCCAGGGCCACACCTCCACACCACCCCACACACTCAGAAATGTGCCCTCCCTGGCCTGGCCAAACAGCTCAATGGATTAGAGCACCTGCTTAGGCAGATGCAGGGGTCGGAGGTTCAATACCTGGCCTGCAGTGCCGGCCCCATCCTCGGGGCACAGTGAGACAGCAATTGAAACTGGGCGTGGTGATGCGCGCCTGTATTCCCAGCACTTGGGAGGCTGAACACAGGCGGCTTACTATGACTCCAACCTATGTAGTGAGACCCTGCAGACCCTTACTAAAATACAAAAAGAAAGAGAGAGAGAGAGAGAGAGAGAGAGAGAGAGAGAGAGAGAGAGGAAAGAAAGAGAAAGAAAGAAAAAGAAAGAAGAAAGAAAGAAAGAAAGAAAGAACGAACGAACGAACGAACGAAAGAAAGAAAGAAAGAAAGAAAGAAAGAAAGAAAGAAAGAAAGAAAGAAAGAGAAATGTGCCCTCCCTAGTCCTGCAGGCAGCTCTAAGCAATAAAACCAACAGCCCAGCTCCGCTGTCAGGGCTGGATCAAGTGGCAGCTTTGATTTTCACTTCGCAAGGGGCACCACTGTGCTCTCCTACCAACAGTGTGTGAGTGCTGCAATCTCCACATCCTTGACGTTTTAACTTTTCTTTTCACCTGACAGCGGTCTTGCCAGGTGTAGGTGGCACTTCACTGTGGCTTGGGTTTGCATGTCCCTGATGAGCAGTGACCCTGCACACGCTTCTCAGTTTACTCATTTCTCCTGACTCCCAGCTGCTGCCATCCAATTCATTGGTTATTTTTTGGTGGTACCAGGGATCCAACTCAGGACCTTGCATTTGCCAGGCAAGCACTCATTCCACTGAGCATCTCCCCAGCCTGCCGTCCAGTTTAAACATCACCCCCTCTTGCTTGGGTTCTCGGGGCAAACTCCACACAGGCTTCCCCTTGCCTTTCCCTACACGCTCCACACACTCTGACTACTCTACACAAGCAGAGCAGTCTTTCCATACGCAAACTATCTCTTTGCTGAAATGCACGGTGCTCTCCACTGTGCTCAGGACAGCACCTTGTTAGTGGTACCACTTACACCTCTGGCTTCCTACAGGTCACCCATACTAGCTTTTCTAGAACATTCTCCCAACTCTTCTCTTCCTTACATCATTCATCCAAACACCTGTGCACATCTCCTTTGTTTTTCCAGAGCTCACCTGAACCATCACTTCAACCAGATTCCCTTTTCTGACCTCCCCTTTCGACTTTCTTGGAACTCCATATACCTCTCCTTCCTAAACACATTTAGCGGTGACTCAATTTGTAATTGTATTTGGCCTCTACGCCCACTGCCAAAAGGCAAGCTCCACAGGCTGAGGATTACATACATCTTGTTCTACCGTGTCCCCAGGTATCTAGAAAGAGCCTGGCACCCACGTGGTCTCAGCCAATATTTGAATTAGTTCAGAAAGGTGTATGTTCACCCACTGGCAGCTTCTCTGTCAAAAGCATAGATTTTGGAATCAGAAAAACAGAGCTCAGTGTGTCACTCAATTCTTGCTTCCTGGAGATTCAAGGTTCTCAGAGGACCCTCCTGTCAGGTAGGATGGAACTTGTATCTGTGGTTAGTGGTGCCTAGGAACAGTGAGTGCCAGTGTACCAAGCCCAGGATGAGTGGACAGTGTTTTGAGGCCCTGGAATTGGCCTAGAAAAATCATGTTTGCATGAAAGGACCTTCTCGACATCCATAAGGAGCAGAGGGCCTTCCTACCTTTTCGGGGCAGAGACTGAGTTGGAGCCACTTCAGGGCCATCCGGAGACATGTTGCCCACAGCTCCAAGCCAGCTCAGCTCCAAGCGCCTGGCTTCCCTCCTGGATCTGGCTGACCTTGGCGCCTAGCAAGGCGACGGCTCCACACAGCTCGCTTATCTGCTGATGGAGGAAGGCCCCAGTCCTCCCCTCCATGTTTATTACCAAGAATGGAGGGCAGCCAGAGTCTTCCCAGCCCTGACAAGATAAATGCGTGGGAAGGCATTTCCATGGCTCAGCTCCTTTCATATACTTCAAGGCCACAGACACCATCTGGAAGGGTCGCGTGCTCACGGGCACACCTAAGACGGCCACTGCAGGTTGCCAGCCCCCCTGTGCTGTGTGACCCTCTACAGTCGGAAGCCACAGCAGGCCCTTCACACTGAGAGTTCTGCCAGTGGCAAAGCCGGCAGGGGGTGGAATTCTGCCAGGCACAGTCCTTCAGGTGGCCTCGTCCCGAGTACAGTACCTCCCTGCCCCTCCTACTCACATCCGGGGTCCTCAGACTTAAAATTGCGCCTCCAGCTGGTTAGCTACTGCCCGGCAAGCAGGAGGCCCTCATGAAGACACGTGTCTGGAATACTTTCTAGGGCCCAGCTGCAATTTCCGTCCTCTGCCCGTGGCTTCTAACATGCAGATAGCGTTCGACGGCCTCTCTCCAGAGAGCCCGCCATGGGTCATGCTGGGGTGATAACCTTGCACATACCAGATGCCTTGGCAAGACTCCTGACCCCTCGCCCAGCTGGCCCACACTGCCCCTGCTGGACTCTGGCTTCTGACTGTCTCTCCATCCATGGAGTCCCCATCAGTCTGCTTTGTTCTTAGCCAGTGTGACCATTGTCTTTCTTCTCCCCTCCTCCCCGAAGGATGTGCTCTCCTCCTCCTCCCTGTAGGTCATGCTCTAACCTCCTCCCTGCAGGATGTGCTCCCTCCCCTCCTCCCTGCAGGTTGTGCTCCCTCCATCCTCCCCGCGGGTCCTGCTTGCTCCTCCTCCTCCCCAAAGGTCATGCTCCCTCCTCTGCAGATCGTTCTCCCTCCCCTCCTCCCTCCAGGTTGTGTTCCCTCCCCTCCTCCCCGCAGGACGTGCTCCCTCCCCCCTCCTTTCCCCCTGCTTCGGTAGCCCAAACACCCCTCAGGACCCAGCCCCTTCCAATCACACACCATTTGGATGGAAGCAGCCCAGCTTCACCTGACTGGACGTCTTTCCCAGACAGCTTCCAGCATGTCCTGAAATAGCACATTATGGCCCCAGCCCTCCTCCTCAGCCACGTCAAGCCACCTCCTACTCCATACTGTGTTGAGCTGTGGTTCCTGCCATCACACTTTCCTTCATGCTGGTCCTTCTTTCAGGGATGCTCTGCCCCCATTTCTCTAGTCCCTGAACTCCTATTCATCCTGTAAGACCCCATTCTAACTTTGATCCTTGTGACATCAGCCTTGGTCACCTGATGGCTTTGTCTCTCTTTCCAGAGCAGGCTGAGCACATACCCACTGTGCACTCATCACTTTGTTTTCTGATCCTTTGTTCGCCAACCACTCTGTCCCCCAAGAGCTCCGAAGATTCCCAAAGCCAGCATGCGTCAAATCTACTGACAGTGCCCACTCTGCCTGAGCTTCTCATTGAGGGGCAGGAGAATATGCATTTTAACAAACATACAGGGTGGTCCTGAGGTGGGTGGTCCTGGGGTCCCACACAAGATGTTTGTTTTCATGGGGTCCAGGCTAGGGGATCTTGTCTTCTTCTGCAGAAGGAGTCCTGGGTCCCAGCTGAGTGCCTACTATAGTGCCTACTACTAAGAGCACTAGAGACAGGTGCACTGGCTGACAGCATGACTGTCCCCTTCCATATGCCAAGTGGCTACGTCAAGGTCCTCAACCCCTCAGAGGCTCAGGAAGATCAACTCATGGGGCTGGGGAAAACGAAAGGACACAGAATCCCTGGCCATGGCACTGAGACCCAACACACCACCCGTGGACGCTAGTGAATCTGTGGTAACAAGTGCTTCTTGCGGTTCCATTAGTGCTGAGGCCTCAGCCTGGTTGTAGTCCACGATGCCTTCTTATAAACAAGCAGACTGTATAGTTTCTGGAAGGTAAAATCCCTTCCCTTCTTTGGAAGCAGGAAATTCAAATCTGGCCTGAGTTCCCCGAAGTACCTTGCCAGGTCTTGGCAGAGTGGCTGTTGATAAAAAGAGAAGCATCCAACATTTGCCAAGAAAGAGACAAAAGGTAGAAAGCATCTGAAGTTGCTGCACAGCCCCCATAATGGGAAGAGGCCCCAGAGTAAGGCTGACAGGAGCTGTAGTGGCCTTGGCTCATACATGCTGGCCACAAAGGTGCAGGTGGCCATGGGGAGTGCTGTGCGCTGCACCTGTTTGAATTAGCTCTAGGCAGGTGTGTCATACCTGCACACACCTGTGTCTCAGCATGCATTCATTCATGCATGCATGCATTCATTCATTCATTCAATGCAGTAAGTATTTATCAGGCGGCTATTCTGTTGCTGACATCCAAGGCCCTGAGGAGACAAGGTGACAGGTTTACAATAGTGGGGAGATGGCCAAGCAAACACCAGCAAAGAAAGGTGGCACTTGCTGGGGTGAACTCACCTGGGAAGCCATGGAGGGACCTGAGAGAAGGACCATCAAGCCTGTCTTTGCCTGGAACTGGGACCTGAAAGGCCAGGGCAGCAGAAGTCCACATTGCGGAAGCAAGCCCCTTTGGAGTGAGGGAAGACGCTGCTCACGGTCTCTGCACCCCCACCCACCAGCTCCTGAGCCTGGGGACCTGGGGGCCTGGGGGCCTGGGGGCCTGGGATGGCAGGAGGGACAAGAGAGGCAGCTGCGCTGAGAGGACCTGAAATGGATACCTCACTTGACGCAATGAAGAGACACACAGTAAGCTGCCCCCCACCTCCTGATTCCCCAGCCTAGTTCTTGTGTCCCCAGCTAGCCAGGAGCCTCTTGTAGTCTCACTTTCTTTAACAAATCTTTTTAGTTGTGTTTATTCATTTAGTTACTTTAAAAGTATAGATTGTGCATTGACTAGGTATCTGGCACGCTTATGATAGATCAGAAAAGATCGGAAACACTCTTGTTTTCCTGGGACATGTATGCCTACCAGGAGAAAGAGACACGAAACAATAAAGATCAGGCCAGCAAGATAGCTCAGCTGTTTAAAGCGCCTACTTGGGCAAGTTTAGGCAAATGTGCAGGAACTGCAGTTCAATCCCTGGCACCACATGCTGTGCCAGCCCTGCCCCCAGGGTGGGCCGAGCTGGCCAAAAAAAACACCCCAACAACAGCAACAAAAAATAAAGATCATAGGTAAGTCAATGGTCCATAAGAAGAGTGTAAGTCCTAGAAAGAAGAAAGTAGAAAAATGAGCGAACCGGGTCTTAGAGAGGAGGGGGAGCAAGTGACGAGGTACAGATAAGGTAGTCGAGGGAGGCTGGGAAAACCAAGAACCAAGTTTCAAGTGGGGAAGGGAGCCTCTTGCACAGGAAGTTGAGCAAGATGCTTCTGGAAGAAGGCTGAGTTCAAGTCCCCTAGAGGCTTTTAGGAACAGCATAGAGGCTGAAACAGTGAGCAGTGTAGGGCTGTGGGGAAAGAGGCTAGAGAGAGAGGTAAGGGGACCTTAGGTTGGGGCAGCCCCAAGGGCCTGGGAAGAAGAATGCCACCCTTTCTAGACAGTCACTATAGCTAGTTGTCTCAGTGATTGATGATCAATTGATTAACTGGTACTAAGGACTGAACCCAGGGCCACGCTTCCACTAAGCTTCATCTGCAGATTTTTATTATATTTTTTTAAAACAATATGCTTTAGTACAGGATCTACAGGGTCTCATTATGTAGATCAGACTGATAGTGATCCTTCTGTCTTCAGCCTCCCAAGTGCTGGGATTACAGGCGCACGCCACCACGCCCAGTGTCAATCACCATCTCAGCGTGCCCTGGAGGTGGGGCTGGCACAGCACTCCGGGGGATCAAACACCCAGCCACTGTGGTCTGCCTACGCAGGAGCGTTAGTCCTCTGAGCTATCTGGGCAGCCCTCTTTACTTTTTATTTTGAGACAAGATCTCACCAAGTTGCCCAGGGTGGCCTCAAGCTTTCAATCTTCCTGCCTCACCTTCTGGAGTAGCTGGGTTATAGGTATGCCCTTTCAATTACAGCATTTAATTTTTAAGAGACATATGATAATTATTCATATTGATGGAGTAGGGGTAATGGTCAGGCCAAAATAATGACCGTTCCATCATCTTGCTCTTTTTTTTTAACGGAACATCCTGTTCTAGATCTTTCGAGATACACAGCGAATTACTATGAGCCACTTTCTCCCTCCTGTGCTGTAGCACTCTGTGCTTCCGAGCCTCTTGGAGCCTTTCTTCCACTCTCTACTTCCACAGAACCAATGCTTTCAGCTTCCACCTGTGGCCGAGACCATGCGGTGTTCATCATTCTGTGCCTGGATTCTACCTGATGTTCTCCAGGGACATCCCTGTGGCACTCTGGCCATTTTGTTGGGGCAGGATTAGGAGAGGTCAGAGACTAGGTGAGTAGCTGCATAACCAGTTGGATAGTTGCATGATGCAGATGGGAATGGTTGGTATATCCACGAACTTAAGAGCACCAAACCAAAAAGAAACCCCGGGGACACTGAAATCCACAAGTGTGGCACAGGGGAGCAGAGAGAGGTTCAGTCTGAGGGGGTAGTGTTGCCTGTGGCTGAAGAGGTAGGGTCCTGGTCTTCCTTGCCCGTTGCCCGGGGCTGGCAGGGCTCTCTGTCAGCCTGATTTGCACTGCGCCTCCACCTGCAAGGGCTTTCTCAGAAACCCTTGGCCCATGCAGAATTAGCAGCGATGACGAAGCTGAGGATTGAAGGAGTCAGCCGTGTTTACACACAGAAACCTAGAGTCAGAAAGAACAAAGCGGGTGAGTGAGAAATCCAGGAAGTGCAGGAAACAGACCGTGGACCTAGGAGCTTACTTGGGATCGGCACCCTTTCCCACACTTTGTCAGCAGCTGCAGGACCAGTCCTCTGTGGGCGAAACTTCTCAAGGAAGTCGTCAGACCACACACATCTGCGGACACATCTGCACCGGAGTGGAGTAAGCAGTGCGTGCGCACCTACCCATCCTCTGAGAGCTGTTTAGCTTCCCAGCTTCCCTTGCGGTTAGGCCAGGTCATTTTACCAGTTCTGGACAACGGAGCTGAAACCTCAAATGTATTGCATTTCAACGGTGTGTGTGTGTGTGTGTGAGAGAGAGAGAGAGAGAGAGAGAGAGAGAGAGAAGCAGTGAGCATCTTCCACCCCCACCCCACCCCCATTCCTGCACTGCTTGGACCTAGGGCAAAAATGAGTCTGGGTCTTTGCGTCACCAGGTAGAGAAGCATGACCACTAAGCATCACTGGACCTTAGGTGAGCAGGAATCAACTTGATGATTCCAGAGCTCACCTATCGCCGCAGCATGGCACAGACTCTTTGGACAAATACAACTGGCCAGTGGCTCCACAGCAAACTTAAAACAACAGTAACGAGTTTACAGTTATATTTACAATTTACAGTTATATTAATTACAGTTTAAAAGAATTTTTGCTTCCTCTCATTTGATACTGGTTGGCTCCATCAGCTCCCTAGCTTTGTCTGCATGTTTTTAAATGCACACCTTCTGACAGGCTTTAGAACTGAATGCAAGACACAGCAGCTTTCCTGTGTATGTGGCTGTCTTACCTACAATAGCTAATATGTGGGTGCCCATCAGTGGCTGTATGATAAAAGAATGATTTCTATACACACAATGGAATATTATTCAGCCATAAAATGATGAAATTCTGTTGTTTACAGCAAAATGGATGGAACCAGAAAATCTTACGTGAAGTGACATAAGCCAGACACAGAAAGGCAAGGACTTAGGACTGTATATTCCCTCCTGGGAACATTTAGTTTCTTTCATAAGAGTAGAGAGAAGAGTAGTGAACCCCTGGCGAGTGGGAAGTGTGGAGGGCAGAAAGAACATGGGCAGGCTGGACAATTACCCCCGAATCCAGTTAGCCAAGAACAGTAAGCTCAAGTGTTCCAAAGCATAGCCGCGTAATGATAGTTTACAAAAATACGTATTTTATAAAGAACTAGAACAGAGGAATTCACAGGATCCCAACACCAAGAGGAGATCAGAGTTTGAAGCGATAGAAATGCTCACTACCTTCATTTGATCATAGACATCACAAGCCTATACCAAACTGTCACACTATAACCCATAAAGATGGACAATTATTCATTCTTTTTTAAAAAATCATTTCAGAATTTTCCAATGAAAACAAATTTAGTTCATTCAACTTACCTTTCTGGAAAATAAACTGGAAAAGAAGTCACTTTACTGCACTGCCAAAATTAACATATCCATATGAATTCCTTTAAAGGAAATAAGGTGAGATTTTAATAAATGGAGACAGACACTGGGATCTTGATTTGGAAGATTCAGGATCAAAGGGAGAAAACCTTTCCTGGATGAACTCAGGAGTGAAATGTACATCCCGGCCACACCCTAAGGTGGTGTTTAAGAGGCTTGAGAGGATCACCATAAATTCTTGAGGAATGAAAAGATAATAGCAATGGCAATAATGGAGGGCGGGGATGGAAGTTAAAATTCATCATGAGATATTAAAACAAAGCCCGTCATAAAACCATAATCATCAAGAAAGGAGGGTTCTGCTGGAGAAATATACATATCAATGAAACAGAATTAGAAGTCTACAAACAGGGCCAGGGCTATAGCTCAGTGGCAAAGTGCCCTGCCTGGCAAGCACAAGGTCATGAGTTCGATTCCAAACAAAAATGAGAAAAAAATAAAGAAGACTACCAACAGACCCCACTAGAGTGTTATAAGATAAGCTTCAAAAGGATCAGAAATAAGGGTTTCACGACGTTCAGATCCCTAAGATGTGTGTTATTCCACAGAGCCATGCTGACAGTAGCTCATTGTGGCAAAGATTCTTCTATGGAAGCGGAAGTCAGTTAAGGGGTGTGTGTGTGTGTGTGTGTGTGTGTGTGTGTGTGTGTGTGTTTGACAACTTGCTCCCATGTGCACATAGGTAGGAAACTTGAGACAAAAGCCAAAGAATGATAAGCAGGTCAAGATACTGCTTATTTTTTCAGGTGAAAGAAGAAAACGAGATCAGAGAAGCCTTCGAGGTGGTCTTCTAGGACTTAGCAATTTCCACATATTGAGCTGCATGGCTGGTAGATGGGAGTTCACGATGCCATTCTTCAGGTAGACAGCATGCAAAGCTTTTGTATGCAGCATTTCTTAATATATTTTAAAGCACTTAAAGTGTTATTCCTACTCATGAACTCTTTGCCTACCCCTGTCTTCAAGAGTTTCTCCTACTTTCTCTTCCAGGAGATTTAGTGTTTCTGTTTTAATGTTTAGATCTTTAATCCATTTTGGCTTTAGCTTAGTGCATAGTGATAGACCTGCGTCAAGTTTTAGTTTTCAGCATGTAGAGAGCCAGTTTTTCCATTTGTTAAAGAGGCTATCTTTCTTCTGAGAAGCATGTTTGGCCCCTTTGTCGAAGATAAGGTGGCTGAGTGTGTTTGTAGTGGCTTTTACATCTTCTAATCTAGTCCATTGTTCCTCAGGTCTGTTATTTGCCAAATCCTGAGGGGATTTGACTGACCTTGTCAGATATAGAAGTTACATTTCTTGTTATATAGGTCTGGTTTTATCTTAGTCTTTTTTTTTTTTTTTTTTTTTTTCTAGTACCAGGGATTGAACTCAGGACCCTGCGCTTGCCATTTATCTTGGTTGTAACCATCCAGCAGAAAAGTATAAAAACAAAGTATAAAAAGTAAAGCCATATTAGTATGCTGAGCTGTAAGGCTCAAGTCAACAACTTCTGACATTGCCAGTCCCACGGAAAACCCACTACTATTATGGACTACTGGAGTATATTGGATTATTTTGCTGAATTCACACACCTACATTATTTAAATGGCAATGGAATACCCATCTCTGAAAAAACTAAACAAAAAGAGGCTATGAATGAAGGACCATTTTGTATCTGTACATACAAAATAGGATAGATATACAGCTACTTTCTCTTAACTCAATGAGAAGAAAGATTTGTACTAATAGTGTTTGGACAGGATATCATGTCTGCATCTTGTACTATGAATAACTACTATAAAGACAACAATATGCAATGTATTAATTATTGTAACTGTCCTACTAACCTATTTTGAAATTGTCTCATTGCTATTTGTTTCTCAACAAAATTAATTTTTAAAAAAGTGTTATTCCTATCCCTTCCAGGAAGGCATACCCACCCTGTCCCCAGTTATGAATCACCAAAACAGTAAGTGGGCAATAAAATAGTAAAAGAACTTGAGAAATTTTAAGTAGAGTTAATGATTCAACATATTTTGTACACGAATAGTGATGGAGATGCAATCTAATTGTTCCAGGAAACTAAGTGAGAAAATAACATCTAATGCCATCTCTCCTTCTCCCTTCCCAGCCTACCATCCAAAAAGGCATGGATGCCCAATTTTCCTTTACATTTGTAATTAGAAAAAAGTTCTGTTCAAAAGAATACCAAAGCAGCATATTTAATGACTTCTGTAGGAATAGCAAAAATCTTTTAATTCTTTACAAAAAGATACACACAAATTTATTGAAAGGTGGAGGGGGAAAAGCTCAAATAACTTCATGTTTCTGAATGGAAACTTTAATTTTATAAAGGGCTAGTTTTTCCTAAAATGACACCAAAATTAATAAGCTTCTACCCCAAGTCCTAAAGGATTTCTATGAGATTTGAAAAATAAATTTTACTTAAGATATATCTGAGAGGACACAGAAATGTTTGAAAAAGATTCTTGATGAAGTGAATACAAAATATTCTACAAAGGTATAGTAATAAAAACACTGTGGTATTGATACACAGAATAGATAAATGGATGAAAAAGAAAAGTAACCCTTGAAAGACATCTATGTTTAAGTGGGAATTTAGTACACAGTAGGGGCATAATTTCACCCCAGAAAAATAGATTTGAAATTCAATAAATGAAGAGACCATTAACTAAAGTATCTTAAAATACTTACATGTCTAGTACACCACTATATATAAAAGTAAAATTCAAATGAATTAAAGAGTCACATATGGAAAAATAAAACTATAAATGTATAAGAAAAATATAGAGGGCTATCTCTTCATATGCCATATGTAGAAAATCTTTCTAAATAAAATCCCAAATCTATTAGCCATGAAACAAAACAATAGTAGATTGCACTGCCTACAAATTTAAAAATCTCTATACATGCCAGTGACATGACTTGCAAAGTTTAATGATGAGAAAGACTTAGGGAGAAAATATCTGTAATGAATATATAAAAAGTGAGCTAAAGTAACACAAATCATAATGAATTTCTAAAACTTTAGGGGAAAGGCAACTTGGTAGATAGAATAGTCAAAACAAACATTCAATTTCACACATAGAAATGCAAATTCAAATGATGAGATGACATTTTAAAATCTATCAGATTGACAAAAGCTTTAAGATTGATAATACCATGTGAGGGTTAGCATGTGAGGGAAAGGGACCCATTACGGGCTGCTGGTAGGAGTGTGGAAGAGGGAGGCTATGTTGGAAGACAGTCTCTCCCTGTTAGGAACATGGTAATCCCAAATCCTTCCTTGTAGCCAGGGAGATAGCTCAGCGGCATTAAGCACCTGCCTGGCAAGCACAAGGTTCTGAGTTCGATCCCCAGTACCAGGAGAAAAAAGAAATCCTCCCTTGCCACCCTGACTCAAGGTGTTCATTTCAGGAACATTTACTACCACATGCTGGTAAGAGCTAAAGCTGGGAAAATGTAAAGCCCTGTTAGGATAAGAATGGCAAAAGAAATGAGAAGTAGCCCTACAAACAGTTGCAGCCTTCTATGAGAATGAGATGGCTCTAGATTTTGAAGTGAAAACACATCAAATACATATTATTAAAGGGAAAAATGAGCCTTAAAATGATGCATTTGTTAGGACTCATTTGTACAAATTTAATTAAAGGGTATTATCTAACAAAGAACTAGGATGAGGATACAGAAATGTATCTCAGAAGTGCATATCTTCACTGAACTGTTAGTCTAGCAAGAGAAATGGGGCTGATGGGAGGGTGGGAAGATGGGACCTGTGAGGAAGAACTTTCATCTTTAATAATCTATGCTTCTGTTGCCTGTAGGATTTTAAAGCTTATACTTAGAAAAAATAGTTGAAGAAAAATGAGTGTCAAATTATTTCATTTACGTTTTTAAGAAGATATATCCTGAAAGTTGTACACAGCGATCTTTCCTTTGCATTGTCCTGTGGGACCATAAAAATGACCACATGTAACTTGAAACCATGCAAAGCAATCATCTAATCAGTGGAGAATATATACCAGGAATTTCCTCCAGGGAAGGGACAGGACTGGGTCTCCAAGAATGACTGGTTATTGGATACTTGACAATGAGTCTGGGAATGTGAAACAAAGAAAGATGTGCAGAAAAAGAGAAAGTCATCTGACAAAAATACCCCTGTGTTTCCAAAATGCATACAAACAAAACTATTCACTGGATCATCGTTTAACTATCTTTATTAGATTTTTTATAATTATGAAGCAATATATATCTCTAACAAGTAAAACAAGCCAAAGAGGATAAACAAAATGTTAATATTTCTGGACTTAATTCCATTACACTCAAGTATGTGATTACATTTGTGCTAGTACCATACTGTTTTGTTAAAGCAAACATAAAGTGCATTGTAATATCTCATAGTTAAAACCATGCCATTGACATCATTGTTTCTAAAACTGTTTTAGGCCATCCTCAGACTTTTTTCTTTTATATTATTTTTTTAAAGATTTTTATTCCAGGGTATACTATTAGGATTCCATTTAGATTTTTTTTTAATTTTATTTATTTATGTGTGTGTGTGTGTGTGTGTGTGTGGCCAGCTCAGCCCACCAGGGGGCGGGACTGGCTGGCATGTGGTGCTGGGGGATTGAACCATGGTCCCTGTGATTTGCTAAGCTTGTTCTAAGTAGGTGCTTTAGACCACTAAGCCATCTCACCAGCCCCTCCATTTAGAATTTAATTTAATTTTTTAAACATTATGTTTTTATGTCTCTCCAACGTTATTTTAATTCCTTTGGGTAAAGTTGTAAAATTTTTCTCACAAGGTGGTATAATTCCTTTTGCTAGATTTATTCATATGAGTGATGTGAACTTGCCTACTGTGGTGGCACATGCCTGTAATCCCAGCAGCTGGGGGCCTGAGGCAGGAGGATCACTGTGAGTTTGAAGCCAGCTTGGGCTACAGAGTGAGTTCAAGGCCACCCTGAACTACGTAGTGAAAACCTGTCTCAAACACAAAAGCAACAACAACAAAAAAGTTAACTCCTTTGTCACTGATGTAAGTAGCTGTCAAAACACTCCCCCCTAAAAAAATCCAGCATTCAGCTCTCATATCACCCCTCTCACACATGTGTCTTCCCATTTCCCAAGTGTGATTTTATCTTAATAAACCAATTTTCCTATTCACACAGTCAAGAATATGCACACATTGTCGATAGTAGAGTCACATGTACAGTGACTGGCCATCTTTCATGTACCTATTCTTCCCCTCCGGAGGCAGTAATGACTTGAATTGTTGTTTCTTTCTTGGCTTCTCTGTTTGCCGTTACTATTTTGTTTTGCTCAGTTATTAATTAACATCTCTGGACTTGGTCTCCTGTCCATGTGTTTAAGCACACTCCACAGTTTATCGATTTTGTGGGGGTTTTGAAAGGGGACTCTTTCCCATAGCCCTGTATCTTCCTGCTGCAAATGTGACCAAGTGTTCTGACAGACAATGACCATCCCTGGTGACAGTCTTGGGCCTCCGTGCACGTCCACCTTTTAGAGCCTCCCTTCACCTCTCAACTGTCGCCTGCTCACTTGCTTCCCAGTTTTCACCATCTCCTTTGTCCTGGTTTATTCTGGGCCAGAGGTAGAAGACAGATAGTGAGAAAGACAAGGTCATTCTGGCTCATTGGAGACATTTTCTCGTAATGAGAGAAACATGATCTACTAATTTCAAAAAGGCAAAAGAGTAAAGAGCTGAGCAAGAGAAACTGTGGTCACCCAAGATAAGGAGGCAGAAGGCACGAGAGGGCCCCCAAATTGCACATAGATGAGCTGGCTTTGGAGATGAGACATGTTCCAACAGCCGCCAACAGGGAAAACTGACAGATAGACTCCAGTTCTGGGAATCTAGTAAACCAAATTATTCGGGTCAATTCTCCCTCAGTAAATAATGAAAAATGCCAAATAAAATCAAAGAAATATTTTTAAATAACCCAAAAGATGGATAAATCTTGTATTTATTAGTTTGTCTTTTTGGATCAAAAATGGTCCATGAGTCATAATTCTGTATGTTTCAACTGAAGAGTAAGAATTTAATAGGTCAATAATCCAAGAGAAAGAGAGGCCTTGCCTTCACCTAGACAGGTAAGAGTCATTTTCCCTCTGAGCTCATTTATTAGGCCAACAAATTTGATCTTTGGTCTTTGTGGGTTAGGGGACAATGATCCCAAGTGAGAGGTATTATAGACAGATATTCCCACATTAAGTTATGAGCCCAGAAAGCAATATCGTTGTTATGGTTTGTGTCTAGTTGTCCCCCCAAAGCCCCATGTAAGTTATTGAGCAGAGGCCGCTGGAAGAGCAGAGTGGCTTGAGGGGTGGGGCCAGAGGACAGGGCAGGGCCAGAGGGGGTGGGGCCAGAGGACAGGGCGGGGCCTGAGGGGCGGGACAAGAGGATGGGGCAGGGCCAGAGGGCGGGGCCAGAGAGGCACCAACTGTTAAACTGGCTGGTCTGTGCTCTCTTAGAGATGTGGGGAGGGCCATCCTGGACAGTCAGCGCCCCAGCCTCTCCTCCAGTGTCTTGAAACCTCCAGTAACTGTGAGCTAAATAAAACCTTTCCTTCCCTCATTTTGAGTGTCAAGTATTTGTCCCACCAGTGAGAGAAGAGTAACTAAAATAACCCTCAAGTGAGGCTGGGTCAGTGGTCATTTCCTCTCACATCCGGGAACTCAACCAAAGTTGATGAGCCATGAACAGAACAGGAGTGGGTGGAGGGTTCCTCCGAAGATGTTCATCATAAGTAGGCTTTATAGAGACTTACATTCCATGCTGACATCCCTTGGTGGTCCCCAAATCATCGGAAAAGACTAACAAGTCATTTTCAAGGACAGTGAGGATCATATATTAAAAATTAACCATGCACTTAAGGAAACAAGGCACCAAGAGTCAGATCCAGGGGAAGGAACAGCAGACCCAAACATGGAACAGAGGCAGGCATTAGAGGAATAAGACACAGACTGTAAAGCAGCTACACCCAAGGTGTCACAAGGAGTATTGTGGTGGTGGTGGCTGTTGGTGGTGGTTTCTTTAATTTAGTTTTGTTTGTGGTACTGGGAATCAGACACAGGGCTTCATGAATGCTAGGCAGCCATTCTGCCACAGACTCATGAGCCCAGCTAAAATATGAAAGGGTTTTTAAAGCTAGAAGAATTTCAAGGGATAAGAAACTATAAAGAATGGCATAGTGAATTTGAAATAGAACAAAATCCAGTTTCTAAGAATAAAGCAGAGAAGAGTCAAAGTTGCTAACTTAGTCAACAGGTTTTACAAAAGATTAGAAGACAATGAAGAAAGAATGTGGAAGTTGGAAGCTAGATCAGTAGAAATTACCTAGACTGAACCAGAGTGACAAAAAAGGTAGAAAATAAGATGTAGTCTAAAACATGAAAGGTGGAGTGAAGGCCAACATGCACTGTTCAGAGTCAGAGGAGGAGAGAGAAGGGATGGTACCGTCATTGTCTGAGGAGACCACTTTTAGAGCTGATGAACATTTGGAATATATTTCTGGATACTGTTCATCATTACAAGCATAATTTGTTCTGTCATTGTATCATTGTGGGTGTTAGTGGGGAATTTAAAATTTTATTAAGCAAGAATCACACTACCCAACCCCTTGAGCTAACGTCCAATACCAGGGTGATAACACATTGCAAAATCAGCCTGTACGCTGGATGGAAAATGATGATTTATAGCCCCGTGACACAGAGTGGAGGGGGGTTGTTAGAAACTCAGAGCCTAAGTTAGAATTCTTCTGAATCCTCCCCAAAGATCCATGAAGCATCGTTTCTTTAAAAAAAAAATCCACATTTTGGTGATAAAGTATAACTTCCTCAGAGGATGAGAAAAAAAAAAAAACCCACAGGGCCCTACATCAACAGCCTGGACCAAGGCGCCAGAAAAACTTCACATACTCAGTCTTGTCTTGAGTTACAATCATTGTTCTGGGAATTTGCACAGGGGTTGGCTGCTCTCCCTATAAACAAGGCTACACATCATTCTTGAACATGTCCGATAACTGGAATGCAAGCAATTGCATCCTCTGCAGGACAAAGCCTGAAGAGCTGTCCCCTCAGACCCCTGCAGACAGCCCCAACACCCCACCCTCGGATGTCACAGGGCTTCCTCTGTGCTCAGAAAGCCTGTCCAGTTTTCTGCCTGGAGCCATCACAGCTTGTCAAGGGCTAAGTGGGCGCCTGTGAGGAGGACCACATCCTTTGAGATGCCTGGCTCAAGCACCCAGAGCTCGTACAGCATGTTCTTTGTTTGTAAATTAATCCTGCAGTGAAGTTTACATGATAAAGTTTGATGACCTCTGGGATAAAGGGATGCAGGCTCCAAGACAGTTTAAATAAGCTAAAAAAGAAAAGCAACAATCAGAAACAATCACTGGCAGCCTCCCAGCCTTCGTTCTTCTAGTTTCTCTCTCTCTCCTGCACTCTTTCCTTTTTTCCTTTTCCTTCCTTTCTTCCTTCCCTCCCTCCTCTCTCCTCCATCTCTCCCTCTTTCCCGTCCTTCCTTTTCTCTCCTTCCTTTTCTTCCCTCCTTTATTCTTTCCCTCCCTCCTTCTTCTCTTCCCTCCTGCCCTCCCTCCCTCTCTCCTCCATACCTCCCTCCTTCCTTCCTTTTCTTTCTCCCTCCTTTCCGTCTCTCCCTCCTTCCTCTCTTTCCCTCTCTTCTCTTCCTTTTTCTTTTCTTCCTTCTTCCTTTCCCTCTCTCCCTCTCTCCTTCCTTCCTTCTTTCCCTCTCTCTCTCCCTCTCTTCTTCCTTCCTTCCCTCCCTCCCCTCCTCTCTCTCTCTCTCTCTACTTCCTTCCCTTCCTCCCCTCCTCTCTCTCTCTACCCCTGTTAATGTCAGAGTAGTAGATCTTTTTAATTATCAGTCCCAATCCCTCACTGCTGTGGTTTAGGTATCAGTTAGGTGCTACTTTCATTTAGCTTTGGTTTAGCCGGATTCCTCTAGGTTTTGTATATTGGGATCTTGGTCCTCAGGGTATCAAAGTTAAGAGGTCATGGGCCCTAGGGATGTTACTAGATCATTGGGCCATGGCCCTTGGAGGGCATTTATGTAGTTCTCATGGAGCCCCAGTTAGTTCTGGTCTCAAGCTCTGGCTTCCTGTCTCACCATAAGCTTTTATTGTCTCCCAGGCTTTCCTCCCACCCCTGTGCCACATGCCAGGATGTGATATGGCCAGGAGACTCCTAGATAGAGCTGGTACCATGTCATTTAAATTTTCTTTTCTTTTCTATCTTTTTTTTCTTTTCTTTTCTTTTTTTTTTTTTTTTTTTTTTTTAAGGTGGTACCAGAGATTGAACTCAGGATCCTGTGCTTGCCAGACAGGCACTTATTCCACTGAGCTATCTCCCCAGTCCATCATTTAAACTTTCAACCTCCAAAATGATGATCTAAAGAAAGTATTTTCTTTTCACATTTCCCAGCTTTGGTTATTTTATTATATAACAGAAAGTAGACTGATATACTTCCCATACTTTGCGCAGAGCCCCTGATTTCTTTAGAGATTAGTTGGGGGGTCAAGGGAGTAGCCCATTGGGGGAGTGCTTGCCGTTTCTGTCTCATGACCAGCTCGGGTGTTGGGGGTCCTGAGCTCCTTCTCCTGAGAAACCAAGATGAACACTGGGAGCAAGATTCAGCACCTCGACGCACATGCGCCTCTGAATCTGTCCTACCCATTCTCTTGTCCCTCACCTCACTGTTCTGGGCTTCTTGCTCAACAATAAAGGTCTGTCCCCAGGCTCAAGGCCAAATTTGTTTGTCTGGCTTTCCAGGCCTTCCTTCATCTCAACCCCAAGAGTGCCAATCAGACTTCCAACTCTCATTTGCTCTGGTGGTTCCTGGCCTGGGGTGCCCTAGGGGGCATCTGTAAGTGTGTGGAAACACTTCCATGGCACAAGGGTGTGGTAGCAACAGGTATACAGCGGGCAGGATATACCCTACATAAGAAGTATCCTCCACTGCCCCAGACAACGTCCTCACATTGGCAGCACTCTGCAGAAAGCTGCTGCTTGATTTGGCCAAACTCGGACACTCTCCAGCCAGCAAACATCACCAAGAGTTCCCGCTTTTCTTCCCGATTTCTCTGAGTTTTACCAATTCTGAGCACATGGCTTGTGGGTACCCATCCATAGCCATTACACCCTCTACCCTGTGAAGCCACCAGGGCAGTCTGGTGGCCTCCTGGGGAAAATGTGGACACTGGGTCACACAGACCCATGTTTCACTCTCAGTCATGTCACTATCCTCCTGGAGACTGAGGACAGCCACTTCCACTTCTAAGTCCCTTCATTTCTACAGTAGAGATGACCACTGGGCATAGTGGCACATGGCCATAATCCCTGCACTCTAGAGGGCTGAGCCAGGAGGAGAGCAACTTCAAGCTCAGCCTGGATAATTTTGTAAGACATTGTCTCAAAATAAAAACTAAAAAATGCTCTCAGTAAAGCCAAAAGGAAAGGTAGAGGTGAAAACAGTAGCTATTTTAGTAGGAGTTAAATGCCACACTGCAAGGAAATCTGTCCAGCAGGTAGACACTCCATTAATACTGTCATTTTTTAAAGTCCTTTCAAAGGGTCTGCATATTGAATTACCCCTTGCACAGTCGAGGTCCATCCCTAAGAGTGTCTGGAAAATGAAAACAGGTATTCCCATCCTTCTAGACAGAGATTGTGAGGGCAGAAATTCATGTTCATTAAGCCCCAGAAGGTGTCTCAGGATGTGAGCCACTGAGCAGAAGAAGCAGGCCCCCTGAGGCGACGCCCTCCGATCCTGGCCTCTTGCCCATGCCAAGCACTTGCTGAACAATAATCCCACAGTCTAAGAGCTCAGAGGAGAAACAGGGGCTCTGTGCATCTTCCGAGGACAGTGGCTGCCTATGAGAAATGGATACACAAGAAGAGAACTGCAATACCACCCCCACCATGAAATGCCACTGTCACGCCTCTGGGGTTGCTCTCAACTACTTGCTCTGATTCTGTACTAATAAAACTCTCAAGCACCATGGAAGCATCCTAGCTGCCTTTGCTCTGTGTCCTGAGAAAGGGCATCGTCTCATAGCCAAAGAATGGCTTCACTGCCCTTATCCAAGGTGGCGGGGTGTCATAAATGCCCAGGGATATGCCCAAGGACAGAACAGAGCAGCCCAGGCTCACTGGCCAGACCTCAAAGTCCAAGTCCCTATGCTCTTTGAGCTGATTCTTAGCAGACACCAAATTCCAAACTGATCAAAGTTGAGGATGTGATTTGCTTGTAACCCTTAAGAACGAAAGCTGAGAAAATTCCCAGGAAGGGAAAAGCAAGAGTGATACTGTGGAGCCCCATTGAAGCTTTTTCCTTGTGATTTTTCTACCTTAAAGTTGCCAATATTCTAAAAGCCCGCAAAGATCCATAAAGAGATGCTATGGTTTAAACGTCCCCTCTAAAAGCCATGTTGAAGTTTAATAGCCACTGAGATGGTATTTGGTGGGGGCTGTATAGGAGCTCTTGTGGGTTTTCAGCATGATGGGAGGAGGCCATTGTCATGCTGTGGGTCACTTGTTCTTGGAGTGCACCATTGTCAGCTATGCTCTCACGGCTCCGTCTTGTACGTGCCATCTTGCTTTCTCTCCCCCCCACCCCCATGCCTCCTTGTACCTTCTGCCAAGATGGTCTAGCAAGAGGCCCTCGCCAGATTCCAGCTCCTCCATCTTGGCCTCCCCAGCCTTTAAAACTGTGAGAAACTTCACTTTTCTGTATCCCTCACCCAGTCTGTGGTAGTCTACTATGGCAGCAGAAAACAGACTAAGACAAGAATACTCCAAAGGCCCTAAGGAAAAGGCTCAGGTGCACAGCACTGGGTTCACCCTGAAAACAAGGACACGGTCAGAACCAGATCCAGCAGCTACAGAAGCCTGGGCTTCAGGGTGAAGAGATACCTGTCTTCAAACCTATGTCCAGCCACTGTAGGCAAGTTTGTCTCTACCCAGGGCCACCTGGAAGCTTCTTGCAGATCCTCTGCTTGTGGTCTCTTCAAAAAGACTTAGGAGTGTGGTTACAATACAAAACCTTAACAAGCAAGAAAGTAATCAAAATTCTAAATGCACTAGGTCATGTCTGTAGGATTCTCCAGTGATGAAAAAGAGAAATCACGAGTTTAAAAGCTCATGTCAAAGATGTACTCAGAGAAATAACACCAACCATGACCTCAAACCACCATGGTCCTACCTCTTGTCCTCAGCAAAGAGGACAATCTTGGGGGATAGTGGCCCTAAGACCATCAAATTCTGTAAGAGCCATCCCACTGCATAATAAAATGTCTCCAGAAGATTGCATTTTCAAGAGAGCAGGCACACTGTCATTGCACATTGTCACCAATGCAGCAAATGGAATAACTTCTCTGGACAATCTCTGATTCACTCAAGTGAATTGTATGGTTTTATTAAATGAAGTAGGGTATTTGGGGCCTGCTGGAACATTCTCCTGAAATGGCATTTGTGTGACATATGAACCACTCATGCCCAGTATCTTGAAAAAAACAGATATTTCAAATCCTTTTTGGAAATGTGATAAAGAACAAAATAAAGTAGAAAAATCTGCAAAACTTCACAAAACAATTTGGAAAACAGGGGGGCAATGTGGTAGTCCACTCCTGCATGGCCCTTTATGGGCCTGGGAAGTTTATAGAGCCATAGACACGGATGCCATGGCAGGGGCTGCTCTCCCAACTTTGAGAGGCACTTGGAGACATTTGGAAGGCAGTCACTCGGCCAGGAGAAGTGGTAACAAGGGGGGTGTCCAGTCTGGGAATTACAAGGCAAGTAACAAGCATGTTAATCAGATGACTACAGTTGGCTTCCCACAAGCTGTGTTTGCAATGATTGGCAAAGAATATCTTCCTATTTGTTTGCATAGCTGACCAAAACTCCTTCTTCCCTAGAATGCATTAATCTCCTGATCTAGTTGTTATTAAAACTGTGGATGTTTGAGAATCTGTTAAAGCCTCTGCACCAGAAAATTCTGCCAGCACACAATTTACAAGCAATTTTAACGGACTTGAAGCTAAGACACAGGCCCTGGCATGGAATCTATATTAAAGTGGACTCTAATTGTGACATGCGAAACAAGAGTGGGTACAGGTCCATTTTTCTTTTTTCTTTTCTTTTCTTTTCTTTTCTTTTCTTTTCTTCTCCTTTCCTTTTCTTTCTTTCTTTCTTTCTTTCTTTCTTTCTTTCTTTCTTTCTTTCTTTCTTTCTTTCTTTCTTCTTTCTTTCAACTAGGGATTGAACTCAGGCCCTTGTGCTTGCCAGGCAAGCACTTATTCTACTGAGCTATCTCCCCAGCCCCATGGTCCATTTTTCAAGCTTGGTGTTGGGAGGGCCATTGTCTCTGGAGCTGATGGGACAAGTCAACTGCAAGGGCAAGACACCTTAGTGACTTCTGGGTTTGTCCTGGAAATTTACCACATCACTGGTTCTTGTAGAGGCAACTGGCTCAGGGGCTCTCGGGCATTTAAATTACAACAACTGACATGGTCACAAAAGCAGGTATAGACCAGGACAATCCACTAGAACCTGAAACTGGGGAGTGCCACCTTTAGATTCTGTTCTATAGCTGATATGGGTGTGTGTGAGTGTGTGTGTGTGTGTGTGTGTGTGTGTTATGTGTGTGTGTGCATGCACATGTGTGGTTGAGAATCTCAGGCAAATCTCAATCGCTTGGTTGTGTTAATATAGTCTCATCTGGACCAAATCTTCAGTTTGAATAATTTCTCCAAAGGAATTATGGGAGAAAATCCAACAAAACAAACAATCTAATCATTTAGACCCATCTTGAGAAGTGATCCAGATTCCCCCCTTGCCCTGAGCAGCCCAATGGCCCTGGCTTGGAGGGCAGGAAGATGTATTCTCCAGGCATGTGGAGAATCTTCTGCTGGAGGATCAAGGGCACACTGTGGGAATTCTCCCCACACGTCACTTACACAGTGACCTGAGACCCCAGCAGGCTGAAAGGTTGAAGGTCATTAATCTAGCGAGGGCACAGCTGATCCTCCAGCTTGCTCATCTTCGGCACTTACACCCCACTCACAGTCAGAATTGGCGAGGGGGTAAAGAGGAAAAGGTATACACAAAGCTATATCTCCCTGCTGCGCACAAGGCACTTCCGGATCACAAGGACCTGAGGGATGGCATCTCCTGGGGCATTCTGGGGTCTGCAGCTTATCCTGTTCCTTGGGTAGCATCACTAACTGTAGCCCCTTGCTTGATGTTAGTTAGAAATGTCTTTGGTCACTGGTCACTGGATTTCCATCTGCCCTCTGACTGTACATCCTGAGCCTCCCTTTGGAATGTGGAGGTAGCAACCCCGGGGTTCACTTCACCTTTGGTGGTTAGAGACCTAGATCCTGAGCATCTATCCAATTTTGCAGCTGCAGCTGGGTAATACTCTAGTGGGAATGGGAATCATCAGTCTTTCTGGTGCTCCAGCCTGAGTAGATTAGTTTCGCACTGGAGTTTAGCAAATATCGGAGCAAAGACTCTTCCTGGAGTAGTGTTCTCATCTTAATAGGGCATCTGGAGCTTACAGCAATAGCCAAGCTAGGGCTCTAGGCTGCTGAGACAAACCTTTGCTCCTTGCTTGGTGTCTTGACTGTCTCTCCTCTACCCCTTCTTTGGGAGTTTTGTTGACTTACCTTGTGGGTAGGTTTACTTGAGAGGGCTCTGAGCACCCTCACCTATCTCGGGCTTTGCCCTATTTCCGTGTGTATGTGTGTGCACGTGTGTGTGTGTGTGTGTGTGTGTCTGTCTGTCTGTCTGTCTGTGTCTCTCTCTCTCTCTCTCTCTCTCTCTCTCTCTCTCTCTCTCTCTCTCTCTCTCTCTCTCCCAACCTGAGGGTTTCTAAATTAACTCAGTTAACTCTTGTCTTTGGCATGCATGGTTCCAGGGAGAAGTTCACTGTATTGCCCTGTGAACCAAGTGGCTCTGCACTGAGTATCTCAGCGAAACTTTTTCTTGGTTGATTACAACATGGCTGAACTCTTGGCAGAACACTTTACCCCACTCATTGATCACTATTAAGCTTGCTCTCCCACTCAGATTTTGGCTTTGCATATTGTATCATTCTTTGGCTGAATCTGTAGGCATGTGCGGGTTATCTAGAAGGGCCAAAGAAATACCACTTATTCATGTTGACTACCATGCGGTGTACCCAGCTGTGCCAAAAACTTTAATCTGCCAAAGATAAAAATCCAAGAGCTGTCCAGCTACAGCACTAGGCAAATATTCCTTCCTCTAAACCAACTTTCTTTTGTTTTCGGAAAAAGGCCTTCCGTTGTTTTCGCCTTATGGAGTCATACCCCTCAATCATTTCCTTCTTGGGTTATATGTTTCATGCTTGTCAAAAATGATGTCTTTTGAATATCCAAGGAGTCCAGTAGATGTCAGGAAGACCAATTCTGGGCTCTGGAAGGTAAAAACTGTTAGGCATCTACTTTACGCACTTGTGAAACACCCAAATGGCTTACTGTCCTGTCACTTGTCTAGATTTCCAAAGTTTTCATCATTCCAGTCAGTCCATAATTCAAGCCCAGAACCCACTTCACCTGTTCTGTGGATCTGTGAGTGATCATTCTCAAACTTCAGCTTGTGAAAAAAACACAAGAGCTACAGTGGCCTCCTTGGTAAGAACCTCAGCCCTCACCTCCTCCACCCAGATCCAGGGCTCATTTGCCCACAGGCCAGCTATCTTTGGGGGAGGATCTGTGGAACTACTGGTGAGTGTAATCTGGCTCCGGGGTGCCTGGGCTGAAGGAAGCCACAAGAAACTCTGCTGGGGTTGCCATTCCTCGACACAGCTTGTCTCTCTGCTTACCACCATTCCTGCCAAGGATCCTTTCTCTAGGCCTTCTCCTCAGGACATAGGCCCCCAACCCAGGAGACTGGACAAAGGAGCCAACCCACATGCATCCTGGGCATGAGCAGCCATGCCCTCACCCAGCCAGGGCTGGTACAGCTGACACATCCCTCTGAGAATGGGGTGCAACTCTCACCTCCCTTTGTCTTCTAGCACACAGCCCTCAGGGAGCAGCCTTCTCTCATGGCTTCGACCCTGCTGTGCCAAAGAAGGCGCAAACACTTCAAAAATGTGTGTACCCCACCGAAGGGCCATGTGGGATGGTCCCTGGGAGACAGCCCTGAGGAAGACCACACCAGCCCCTCATAGGGTGGTGGCTTGCCAACTGGTGGTCAATGGTTGCCATCCAGCTGAGCTGAGCGAGGGTGGTAGGGTGTGGCAAGCCCATCTGAGGATTGCTACACAGAACTAAGGAAACTGTTGAAAGGCTGTGAGGGAAGCTGGAAAAGCTGTTGGAGCTGTTGGAAGCTGCTGGCTCTCTTGGGCTATCCTGCTAGGCAACCTTGTCATGCTGGCTTTCCTGGTGAACTTGGTTATTCTTGTCAGAGGAGGAGTTTGGGGCCTCATTGTCACTGAGAATGGCTGTGGTCCACATTGTGGGAGCCTGCTCCTTACCTGGAGCATCACTTCCTGGTTCCAAGGGGAAGATGGTGCAATGCTCAGTCTCCTTGAGAGGCTTGTTGCGTTAGCTTCAGTTAGGAACTAAGCTTTCTTCATGGTTAGATGAGCTCAGGACCTCACTGCTGCTGAGCATGGCTGACATACTTGTCACAGGAGCCATGATTCTTACCTCGAGTGTCGCTTCCTGGCTCCAGTGCAGATCCTGCAGCCTGCTGGCACATATGCTTCATCCCACTGGCACAGACTTTCTAGCTTCCACAACTGACTTTGGGCCTTCCCAGTACAGATTTGTAAAACAGGCCTGCATAAGACATTGTTGTGGACTCTAGGTCTGCAGTTGGATTTGTGGGAGGCACTGGTAGGAGCTCTAGGTCTTTAGCAGGACTCACGCAAGACATTGCCAAAGGATCTAGGCCCTAACTTCCTTCTTTGGTCTTTAGTGTGTGGACAGATTTCCTGCACTCTTGTATATGATTGTTGGGTGATTCCTTATAAAGTGATCTTATAAAATATGTTTCCTGTACTTCTCCCCTTGCCAACCACCCAAACTACAACACATCAGTGCAGACAAGGCCACAGGACTAACTCATACCAGTAGCATACGAGCAATCACACTGATTATTTTGGTTTGGGTCCTTAAGGAACAAGTGTGACTGTTCCAGCTCCATTCCTCTTTCCATTCACTTCATGGAGAAGGGACAAACCAAAGGGCCCAGGGGATGTCAAAGATACAAGATGGGAAGACTCCAACATAACACATGGAAGAGAGTTACCCGGTGACCAATAAACACCCACCTTCGACTGAGTTACATGACAGACACAGAAAGGTTTATAATGTCATCGCCGTGGTTTCAGCCATTTGGTTCCCAGTGTTGGTCCCTCTGGGAGGTGGTGGAGACTTTAAGGGGTGGAGTCTAGTGGGAGGAAGGAATGTCATTGGAGGTGTGGCTCTGAAGACATTGTGGGACTTCACCCCTTTCCATCTTCCATCTCTTAGCATCTTGGCATGATAAGGTGAGTGATTGCTCCACTCCATCCTCTCTGCCACACTGCACTCACTGTAGGAGCTACAGCAACAGGGCCAACTCATTATGGCTTGAAAGCCCCAACACTATGATTCCAAATAAGCCTTTTATACATACATTGGCTCAAGTATTTGTAACAGGGACAGAGAGCTAGCATGGCCACTGAGATGGGGGCCATCTATCATGGGGGCCCCCCACTGTGGCTGTTGCTCCACCCTCATCCTCCATTGGCTACCTTTGTCTCCTTCCCACTGGAGCTTCTGGCTCCTGCTAGAGCTTCCCCTAGGTGTGGCTGCTCACGCTGATGCGGTAACCCTACTAAGGGGCCAGTTTCCCCACAGCAATTGAAATCTGCATCCTGACGACGAGCAGTGGGCAGTTGGGATGCTCCAAATCTCTTGATGAGAGAGTTCCGTTTCTTCAGGGGATGTCCAGTGGGCAGCACCCTTGCTGCTCTGAGGAGAACTAGAATTCACGCCTTCGCATAGGCCAGGAGAGGCTGCACCTGGCTGCACAGTGGAGTCTATCTGCCCCTCAGTTCTTGTACCTGTTAAGCAGAAGAATGATGCTTACTCCCCAGGGTAACCAGGAAGCATTCCCAGGGTAAGTACCTAAAGGACTGGGTGTGAGTCAGGGGCTCAGGAATATCCTCCTTCCTGAGAAGGAAAGTCAGATACCTGTTGCCTGGTTGAAAGTTGCCTGGGGAAGCAAGGAGGGAAAACCCTCCCAAGCCCCAAGGTGGCCAAGTCAGGCAGCACCATCACTTCAGCGGTGGCCTTCCCACTTGTGGGTGAGCTCAGCAGCCTCCAGCATTCCAGGGAGATGAGCTTACTGAGCTAGTGGCCCACGACAGCCAGTGCCAGATTGGGACAGCTATCCCAGACTCATGCTGATGGCAGTCCCTGGAGAGGCCACAGGTGGCATGTGGTGTGCCGAGTGGCCCACTCTCACCACATCCAGGAGCCCACACAGCAGACAGAAGCTGTTCTCAGGGCTTGAAGAACAGCCCCTCAGAGCATGGGCTACCTCCCTCCCATCTTGGATGCAGGACCAGCATTCTCCTGGCTAATCTTTGCTTTTGGTGGATGCAGTCCAGGGCTTTGCTTTGGAAAGCTGACGGCTTCTTCATAGCCAGCTGCCTAAGAGGAAGGTGACTCAGTGGTCCTTTCTCCCCTCCACTTCACCAATATAGCAGGTCAGCTCTCAACTAAACAAGGACAAAAACCATGATGCATCTGGTAACTCTGAAAAGTACTTTGAGACTTTAATTCAAAGGGAATCAGATCCTGGGCTGGGAAGACAGCTCGGTGGTCTAAGTGCCTGCCTAGGGCTCGAGATGTTGTTTCTTCTCTAGAAGGCCTGGATTTAGCAGTGGGGTGGGAGCACAGGCATAAGGCTGTTCCCCCGCCAGAGAGGCAGAGTGAGGAGGGCAGAGGAGGTCACATGGGCAGTACTTCCCTGGGGCAATCGTGCATCCCTTCACTCCTTTCTCACCAATTTTTGCCCACACAAATAGATAAGGTAAACATCTTTAAAATGTGGAGAAAAGGCAACCCTAGTACACTATTAGTGAGAATGTTAAATTAAGGAAAACAGTAAGGGGCCTCCCTAGAAAAAAATAAAAGCAGAACTTCCATATGACCCAACAAACCCATTACTGGGTATGTGTCCCCCCCAAAAAAAAATTAAAATCAGGATCTCAGAAATGACAGCATTCCCATGTCATTGTAGCACTTTTCATAGTTGGCAATTTATAGAATGGACCAACATATGTGTCAATACATGAATGGAAAAAGAAAATATAGCCTTTGTACAGTGGAATACTACTTGGTCTTTAAAAAGAAACATTTGGTTCCTTGAAAGAAACGGTGCTTATATTGTTTGACTGATTTTGTATTCCTATATCTCATAACCTGAGCAACTACTTTAAAGACAACAAAATACAATATAAAAACCATTGTTAATTTCCTATCACCTTGTTTGTAAATTCTGTATCATTTTTATTGATTTTTTTTCTCCCTAAAATAAAATCTGTTGTCATCCACAAAAACTGAAGGGGGAAGCCACCGGAGGACATTGTGTTAAATGTAATAAACCAGGGGCTGGGGAGATAGCTCAGTAGAATAAGTGCTTGCCTGGCAAGCATAAGGTCCTGAGTTCAACCCCTGGTACCACCAAAAAATAAAAATAAATTAAAAAATAAAAATAATGCAATAAACCAGGCACAGAAAACCAAGCCTCACACGTCCTCCTTTACATGTGAATTCTACAGCTGGACTCAAACAAGAGTGGAATGATGTGGGGCGGGGATGGGGAGATGGCGGTCAGATGGCATGAAGCTCAAACAGGAGAATAAATGCTTGCTTTCTTCCTTCAGAATCTGTTGTACAGTGGCATGAATATATATAACAAAAGACTACACCTTCTGTTTTCATTATGAGGGTATATTTCAAGGTTTTATCACAACAGTAAGTGTTTTTGGTGATGGGTATGTTAATTGGCTTGATTCAGCTACTCCCCATTTCATTCCTATGTCATAGTGCTACTTCGTGCCTCATATGTACATACAACCTTGATCTAGAGGACTTGGGTATTACCACGAAGCATGGAGGTCAGGCCTGTTAGTGATATGCCTAACTGCACAAACCTGGTCCCCCCAGCGTACAGGCCTGGCTCACCAGGCCTGAGGGGAAGGTGTTAACCTGCAGAGGCCAGTGCTCTGAAGCCCTCACCTGGGCCTGGGGCAGCAGCTCACAGATGCCAACAATGCCCAGGGACCTGTCAGTGTCCTCTGACCCATGAAGGAGCCACTGAAGACGTCTAGGACAGACAGACATGGACCACTGTCCGACCTCCACCAGCCCCTCAGAATGACCTTGGGTAGGTCAGTGTCATTGTTAGGGGTTTTTGCAAGGAAAATAATACCATACAAGACATATTTTGTAAGATTATTTTATAATCACCCAAAATATCATATACAAAGACTATAGGAAATGTATCCACACACTAAAGACCAAAGAATCCAGCTGAGGGCCTAGAGCTCATAACAGTGCCTCCCACAAGCTCAACTGGAGGCCTCGAGCCCACGACAATGTCTCTGCAGGCCTGTTTCACGTATCTGTGCTGGAAAGGCCCAAGAGTGAGTGGAGGAAGCTAGAAAGTCCATGCGAGTGGGATGAAGGACCTGCGCTAACAGCTGAGGAACTGAACTGGAGCCAGGAAGCAACGCTCAGGGTAAGCACCAGAACTTCCCCAAAAGTTCCACAGCCGTCCTCAGCAACAGTGAGGTCCTGAGCTCCTCTGACCATGAGGAAAGCCCACCTGACGAGCTTCTCCCCGAGGCTGAGCAGTGCGCCATCTTCCCCTTCAGTGCCCGGAAGCAATGCTCAGAGTGAGGACCAGAGCTTCCTCAAAGTGAACTATAGCCATTCTTGGACATCGAAGGTCCTGAGTCCTCGCAGGGCCAAGAACAGCACAGTTCATCAGGAAAGCCAGCAAAACAAGGTCACGCAGAAGAACAGCCCACAAGAACCAGCAGCTTCCAATAGCTCCAACAGCTTCTTCAAACAACATCCCTAACAGCCTCTCAATAGCTCCTCCAGTTCTGCTTCTTATGCTAGGGTGACAACCCCCCCGTGGGCCTCTCACACCCAGCCCCATGCTAGTTCAGTTCAGCTGGGTGTAAAAAGCTGACCACCAGCTAGCCATCTGCTACAGTCAGCATTTCTGTGCCTCGACTCCCTCATCTTGGCCCCAAGATAATATAATGCCTACTCTCTAAAGTCAAGGTGGAGGGGTTAATGGACTAGAACACAGTGAATGGCCACATGCACCCACGGGCCACTGTCACACATGATTTTCTCTAGGTACAGCTTTTAGGCCCCTAGGGTGAGCAGGACCTGTGGATTCAGCAAGTACAGACGGAGAGTGATGGCTGAGGCTCACGTTATAGGAAAAAAGCAACTTTAAATTGGCATCGAGAAATGACACTTAGGTTAGAAGTGATACACATTGGAAAGATAGGTATATTTACCCCAATTTGCACATTAGACAACAGATACGGGTACCCCCTCGATATGCATATTTTTATGTGTCAATGTAAAAAGTATTTAAAAATTAATAGACAGCATTTTTTAAAAAGTGGAGACAAAAGCATCGTGGATATGTGTGTGTGTGTGTGTGTGTGTGTGTGTGTATGCACGCATGTGCACACCATAGACAATTAACAAGGGATGGCCTCCCTGAATTCTCCTGAGCAGTGCTGGTCCAAGCACAGTGGCACACAAAGAGCTGATGGGTGGGATGGGCAGGAGTGTGCCCCAGGGCGAGGGCTCCCTGACCTTCGGGGCTGAGCAGGCAAATCAGGTGGCTCTGGCTCCTAAAAGGCCCTGTAATTTTCAGTTGCCTAAATGGGGGAGGGGAAATCAATATGTGAATCACCTTTCAAGTATGTAATTTAATTAGACAAGGAAAATGAGTCTGCTTTAAAATTCCTACTCGGTATTAACTTCTGCCACAAAGCAGCCCTGAGTAATTGGTAAAAGTGGAAAAGTGATTACTAGGGCTTAAGCTTATTTATCACAGCTGCTGCACTTTTACAAAGTGAGTTTTCTGGTGCTAAACCCTCCACCAGAGCAGTATGGGCCCTGGAGCGTGGACGCCCATCTTTTCCTAACCACCTCTAATAAGCCATTGTGATAGTATAGGTGGGTGGGAGGCTCGGAGGGCTATATTAACAAACGGGCAGTTGCTGACTGGGCGGCCGACTGGGGGGCCATTGCTGGAGCCACTGTCCTGGCAGATGGGGTTCCCTCTCTGGAAGGTCAGCATCGTGGTGTAAGCTTGGCCACAGAACCCTTAGCTTACGTCTCATAATCCTGGCAAACGACTCGTGCAAGTCATCAGGAGCGCCAGCCACCAGCTGGACTTCACCCCCTAGCTGTGGACACCAAAGTCAGTGATCTTTCTGTCTTTAATCATAGTGAATCACAAAGAAAACCAACCTGGGTGCGGGGTGCTCTGCAGCGGCCCCTTGTACCTCTTGGTGGCTCTGACTGTCTTTGTGCTGCGGTTCATTGTTTCCCTTCATCTCCAGGAGGCTGGACATGCAGAAGGGAGGGTGCTGACCCCATTCCTCCTTCCAGGTCTGACTGCAGCACACTTAAGCCACCTGTGTGGAAAGAAAGCCAGGACTCTCCACGTGAACAGCCAACCTGACCCATGACATCGAGGTTTCATTCTTCAACTAAAATAAAATAAAACTTCCAAGCTAGGAGTAGCTATTGGCGATGTGCCAAGCTCTAGGCTGAAATCCAAATGTGAATGGGAAACAAATCTTCCCCTCAGGTGAGAAGACCATTTTTTATCTTAGGAAAAAATAGGAAAATGAAGGCTCAGAGAATAACACAGCCGCAAACTGACTTTCCAAATACATACCTATTCAAACAGTCCTTCTACCCATGAAGAAATAAAATCAATAGCATAGTGGGCCAGGAGTTGCTTTGTGATCCTGAACTAGGTAAACCTGACATTTGCCTGCATTTCCATTTAAAAACAAAAATTCCATTGGGCAAGTAGGGAGTGGTGTTATCAGGGTTTACAAGGGAAATGGTTTTATATAGGACATAGGATTTAGAGGATTATTTTGTAATATTCACCCAAAGAGTAAAATGCAAAAGAATGCAGGAGATCTGTCCACACACTAGAGACGCAAAGAATCCAGCTGAGGGCCTGGACCCACGGCAGTGTCCTGCACGAGTCCAGCTAGAGGCCTGGAGCCCAGGACAATGTCTCAGGCCAGTCTGTACCAAAGATCTGCACTGGGAAGGCCCAAAGGCCAGTGGTGGAAGCTGGAGAGTCTGCATCCGCGGGATGAGGGGTCTGTGCCAGTGGGCTGAGGGATCTGCACTGCAGCCATGAAGCACACTCCTGGTAAGGACCAGAGCTGCCCTGGAGAAGGTCGCAGCCGTCCTCAGTGACAGTGAGGACCTGAGCGCCTCCAATGATGAGAACAGCTGAGTTCATATCAGGAAAACCAGCGTGACAAGCTTCTCCTGGAGAATCCACAGCGCACCCTCTTCCTCTCCAGCTCCCTTCTTACACCGCTGGCGACAGTCCTCGGGCAGGTCTGCTACACCCAGCACCATGCTGATTCAGTTCAGCTGGGAGTTACAAGTGGCTTGTTAAATCCATCACACAGGGGTTGAAGAGTACAACCAGTGTAACCCAGCAAAGGTTTCAAGTACCTTAACTGTTTAATTAAGCACTCTTGCCTGATGAGAGATCTCTGATCCCCTTCTCCCTTACACATTGGTGGGGTGCACTCTAGCCTGAGGGGGCTGAAATACTGACGGGGCTGAGGCAGGGGGACCAGAAGCTCACCACGTGGCAGGCTTCTGCGCAAGGCATAGCAGGGCTTTGACCTTTGGTTGTGTGCAGCGGCCAGCAGGCATTGAGGAGAAACTCTGGAATCCCCTTTCCTAGTTATCTGTTTATGCACTTTCAAATGAGAATTCATCACACCCATCAGGTTGTGTACAGTAAGTGTGTACATTTCTTTGAACAGCAATTGTATCTCAATAGAGCTCTTTAAGGAAAAGCAAATAATTCATTTTATAATAGCAGGAAGGCTCTGGACAGAGGTCAGCCTGTGTTGGAGGTTCTTACAGCAGTGGCATCAATGTCCCTCTAACTGCCTTGGGTGGGGGCTGTGGCTTCTGGCTGGTGGATGTGGCATGCTATTTCCTATCCGCTCTTGACACTTGGGCATCGTTGGCAGTGCCCATGGGCAGGTTGGCTGGAGCAGCGACAGCCAGCATCTCCCATCCCCATGCAGGCTGCTGTGGTCATTGCTAATGTTTGGCACACATTTATGAGCTACTAAAGCATGCTAAAGAACAGTAACAGCAGGATAACAGAACTACAGGCTATGGGCTTTGTCTGTGCCCAACTTAAATTAAGTAGTTGCCACAGATAATTGGAGGCATAAAGGCCTAGACATGGGAGTCAGCTCGTAATGTGGCAAGAGAAATTTGTAACCTTTGTTAACAATACGCAGCACTATTCAAGGTTGGGGCATGAAATGTCGGGACTCTTCTTTATACGTGGGCTCTGAGAATCACTAGAAGCACTTTTATTCATAAGTCATGAACAAGCAAGTGGTTTCTTTTTTCTTTTCTTTTTTTTTCCCGGTACTGGGGATTGAACTCAGGACCTGGTGCTTGCCAGGCAGGCACTTATTCTACTGAGCCATCTCCCTAGCTCTAATGAGCTATCTCCTCAGCCCCAAGCAAGTGGTTTCTACAAACAGTAACTGTTGGCTTTCTTCTTCCTTTCTTCTCTCCTCACCCCTCCCCTACTCCTTCCTTTTTCCCTGCCTACCTTTTCTTTTCCTTGGTTTTCTGGATTTGAACCCAGGGCCTTTACTCTGAGTTACAGTCCCAGCCCTATTTTATTTTGTCTTATTTCATTTTGAGACAGGGTCTTGCTAAGTTGTCCAAGCTGGGCTTCAACTCATAAAATCCCTGCCTCCGCCTCCCAGAGGCTGGGATTACAGGTGTGTGTCACCACATTTGGATTTTCTTTTCTTTTTCTCCAAGGAAGAGTCCAATGGCCCTGCAGTGGTGGTTCCAAGGGTGCTCCAGGTATAGCAGCCTGCACATCACTTCACACTTACTAGAAGCGTGGATCCTGAGACATCCTGATACAGCAGGGCTGGGGCTGGGGCCCAGAGATCGTGCAACGGGCCCCCGAGGAGCCGCTACTCACTCAGCAGCAATCGCAAATGGACCTTGGGAAGAGGGTGTCCTGGCCACACACTGGGCTGCCGGGCTCTCCCCAGCCAGCAGGCTTCGTTCTTGCGTAGCCCATGGGCTCCCTGCTGGCTCCTGTGAATACTGAAACTATTCTGGTCCTTTGGCACAGGCACTCAAAAAAAAAAAAAAAAAAAAAAAAAAAAAAAATTGTCCTGAGCTGAGCACAGTGGCACACAGCTGTGATCCTAGCGCTCTGGGAAAGTGAGGTCAGTGGATCACAAGTTCAAGCCCAGGGTGGGCAATTTAGCAAGACCTTGCCTCAAAATAAAAAAAAAAAATTAAAAAAGAGCTGGGGAGGAGCTTGGTGCAGAGGCCTGGGTTCAACCCTCAGTATCATACCAAAAAACAAAAACAAAAACAAAAACCCAAAAGCCTCCCAGGGCTCTGGGAACGTGCAACAGAATAGTCTGTGAACGACATAGAGAACCTCTTGCACACCTGATGTTTGGGTTAGGAGACCGCGGGACTTCCCGCGGGACCTGCATTCTGACATTTCCAGGGGCTATGCTGACTTGGGGAACACCCCACCCTATGTATCTTACAAAGATGGGCTTGTACTAAGTAGGTATTTTACTACTTCCCATTAAAACAGAAGTGATTAAAGCACTTTTTAATTTAAAACAATTATTAAATGGAGCAGGAAGTAATGGTATCAGTTAATCTCAGGGTAAGGCTTTTTTTTTTTTTAACACCTTAATAGCTTCCTAAACATCAAGCATTTCCATGAAGCTAGCCAAAGTTACTTAATTATAGGCTCTATGAGTAAGTGTTTCTACAGAATTCTCAAAGGAATCAGCAGGATCCTTGTATAATATAGGGTTTAGATGTTCCATGCTGGAGCCCATATATAGCCCTTTTATCTTAATGCACAAAGGTGTCCAGAAGATGATACAGGCAGGAGTTAAACACTCTGGGAGCCAGCCCGGCTCCCGGATGAGGCAACCTGCTGAAGGTGTGAACCCGGGGGCTGCAGGGCCTCCCTGCACGGGTGTGGACCACTGTGCTCTACGCTGGTTACACAGAGTGGGGTCTTAAGCAGCGGAGCCCTGCACCCCTTCAGAGCAGTACCATCCTGGTCCTTGTCCTCAAAGACACTTGACAGGGCTTTCGTTTCTCCTCCCAGCCCTCAAGGCATCTTCAAAGCCCTTTCTGCAGAGGGAGCCAGGCTGCGTGTTATAACCTGGCTGCCAGCAAAAAGTCAGGAGAAGTACAAATGGACAGATGGCCGCCACGTGTGCTCACAGCTGGCCCAGGTCGTGGTCAGCAGGGACACGCATGCAGGCCCTCCAGCCTCTCCTCTCCCCTCCATAAAGTGGTAGTGCCAGGTTCTCTGAGGCTGCTTCAAACTTCCAGCACTCTGTGCTGCCTTTGCCGTAAGGCCGGACCCATGCGGGAAGACCTGAGCCAGGAAGCGGAAAGAAAGCTGGGGAGTCTGGGTCTGAGGTGTCCTCAAAGTTCTGGGTGCTAAAAGCAGGGGCCTTTGGGAGATGGCGTCAGGAGGGAGGCTTTCCAGGGTCTGGGGACTTGCCCTTAAGGGGGACTGCTGGGCCAGGCGACTAGGGGGTAGCGAAAGCTGGTTGGGGAAGTAGGCTTGACCTGTTATATAAGATCTCTGGCACATGCACGGAAGAGTCCAAAGCCCAGCAGGTAGACTTCTCTGGAGAACTTGAGCAGGTTTTCATAGGATGGCTATTCCTGAGGGGTCAGCCTGAGTCCTGGGATTTAAGCACAGCCTCTCAGGACCCAGATGTAGAAGTTCTCAAGGATTTCCATCTTTAGACAACATAAAAGGACCTATCAACAGAGTGAAGACTTTGCTATTGTAACTTTCTATGATAGTCCATGCTGTTGCCCAGACGCAGTGTGTACTTTTATCTTTGCACTTAGCCTTTCTTTCTTTCACCCAAGTTTGCTCTGCAGAGCCTCTCCCATTCTTCATTCTTACTTTCTCGAATAAACTTCACTGCGCTTTTCCCTTGTTTCATCCAATTCTTTGTTGGAGATGACAAGAACCCGGAGTCTAACTCCAGAAGAAGAGGTGAGCACCCTGAACCCAGTAATGGTTAGTTGGCAAGCCAGTTTTTTAGAAACAAGCTATCCCACAATAGGAATTCAATCTTTCTCTCACTCCCCAGCCTTGGAGAGAGAGCGTGGACTCACTACAGGCTTCCTGCATGAAGCCCGGCTACAGCTAGACATACCAGGCCCAACTGGGCAGCCAAGCAACAGCCTGTTTCTCATAAGCTGATTAGTGCCATATCTGTTTTGCAAGAACAAGAAAGCAGGTTCTGAATCCCACCCAGGATGAGCTAGGACCAGGAGGGGTCACTGAGGACGCTGGTAGGAGACAGTGTGACACATACATTTCACTGCTTCAGCGCCGTACAGGTAAGACACACAGAGGTCTCAGGGAGAACAGATGCTTGAACCGCCACGGAACAACTCCATTCCTGCCTTCACCCCCCTGGCACTGCAAACCCCTTTGACACTGAGGCCACGAAGCCTCTTCAAGGGGATGGCCTCCTGTACTTAGAGGGGTCCACAGCCCTGCATTCAGAACTCCGAGGAGTACAGGGACACACAAAGAACAAGACAGTGGGACACGTGTCATAAAGTGTGTCTGTGGGAACACAGGGAAGGGTGAATCATGCCAGCTCAGAGGCTTGGGGAAGCCTCCTCATGAGAAGGCAGGGAAGGGGCAGGGGAGAAAGGGACAACTTGTCTGTGGAAGTGGCCAGAACTAACTTGCAGGGTGGTGGGGAGAACAGAATAGGCGTAAAGAGGCTTTATCGTCCAGGAGCTGTAACAACCGCGTTTTGGTTCCCTTCTTCAGTACAACTCAGGGGCACAATGAGTGACCTTAAGACAGTTCAGGAACTTCGGGACCCAGGGCTATAAGCAGAACCACACCCACCTTTCACCAACCCAACAATTGCCAGCCAGTGACTACACAGAGCACCATTCTAGTTGTTGGGCTACACAGCCCAGGGCCAGATTCTCACCATCCGTAGACTTCTGGCACTGCAGGCAGAGACAGCAAGAGAACTACAGGGCCATGCCCCGGCCAGGATCTGGTCAGGGCCAGGGGAAATTTGAGCCAACAGTACTTCCTGGGAGACAGTGTTGTCCACTTAGACTCAAGGGCTGGGATATTAGGGTAAACTCTCATTACCTGACACTCCATAAGTAACGGCACTGACACATCACTTGGCAGTCTTCTTACTTGCCAGGTAATAACATAAAGGTCTGCACACTAATTTAACTTACCTGTCTTCTTTTCCATGAACATCAGAAGCCTCCAGGTTAAGTAAACAGTCAAAATCATTCAAAAATACATGGTGGTGTTTCCGAATGAACTCTCAGAACAGCTTCATAGGATGCTATGGACGTTTCATGGATGTGGGGGCTTTAAATTTTGGAAGTATTAACTGTGAAACCCTCCGTCTCACCAGCTTGTGCCAACACACATGCCAGTCTATCATTGTTCTCATGGAGGTGGGTTGACTGCTGTGCCCTGGCACACAACTGAAACCCACAGAGCTGAAGATACAGTGAAAGGTAAGGCAGGCCTGGCTTCTACACCCCACTGTAAAGGATGAAAATCTCAGCCATAACTGCAAAAGCTCAACACCTGTGCAGCTTACCCACCAGCATTTGAAAATACTGCTACTGTGACCTGTCAGGAAGACTAAAGGGAGAGCAGAAATGGCTCAAGAAAAAAGGAAAAAATTTAGGACAATCATTGGGCGACGTAGCCCAGTAGCAGTGTTTGCCTAGCATGTGTGAAGCTGTGGGCTCCACCCCCAACACCACACACACACACTCCATTTGTGCAGCACAAGAAATGCTGTAGAAAGGGCACATGAGATGGTGATGGGGGGCTCTGCCTGACTCCTGGCCAGCTGCTCTGGGAGTACAGGGGGGTGTCCCTGCAGAAACTCTGTGCTGGGCATCCATCAGGTGCACCTGCCTCCTCTGGAGTCACAAAGCACTGTGGGAGCTCAGAGGGATACAGTTCCCTGCAGTCAGTCAGCAGGGTCTCCTAAAGCTTGCCATCATGGTGTTGCATCAACGTGGCTCACGAGGGCTCACCGCCAGGCCTCTATGATGGCAGGGAGGTTGCAGGGGTAGGAGCCAAGTGGAGGAGGCAGGAATACCCAAGGGCAGTACCAGAAGCAGGAGGGTGACTTACGCTCACTGGAGAGGTGGAGCCAGGGAAGCAGATGCCGTCATCCATCCACGTGCTCCTCGCAGGCTTGAACAGGCACGGGCTAAGGGCCAATGGCCGCACAGAGCTAAAACCCTGGGCAAAGGGTACTTTTGGCAAATACTGTGAGTGAGGCAAATAAGGTCCAGGGTCTGTTCTTCAGGAGCTCCCCACCCACCCTATTCAGAGGAAATAGTTTCTTGAGAACACCACTAATTAACCACGAAGAATGCACACTGTTCCTCACAAGTGCTCCCCAACATGGAAAACAGCTGTTGCCCAGACTAATGTACTAGGCTTTCTTCCAAATATTGAGCCATATTTCTACCAGGTAAAGGAGAAGAAAGCATTCTGGAACTCTAAAGGACACATTAAAGTGCAAGGCCTTCACGAGGCCACGCTTCACGAGGCCACACCTGTACTTGCACACAAGCACCTTTAGGCCCAAGTGGCTAACACGAAGAGAGGGAAACGTCAGGAAGCTCTCTGCAGAAAGTTCAACAGTCATGTACAGTCCAATCCATGGTCTCCACGTGCTCTTTTTTCCAGTAAAGAAAAAAGACAATGAAGCAGTGACCTGACCCAAAATCCTGGGAGGAAGAAAAGCAACATTAGCTCAAGACTGAGCAGAAGACAAATATGACTGCGTTTGCCAGATAAAACAGGACACATCCGCAGCTGGGTTAGCAGATGCAACATGAAATACTGGCAGTGGGATCAGCTTGGTGCCAGTCACAGAGGCTGTCTACTGACTCATCATGGAGCCCACTTGCTCACCCTAAACTGGGCCAGGCCGTCCAAATTCAGCCATCTTGGCCGATTCACAAACTTCTGTTCGCAGAAGTGAATCACGGTACTACTCGGTCTCGGTGTGATGTCAAGGAAGTTACATCCACATTACTTTCAAACAATTTCGCAAGTGAGATTTCAAGATGCTAGAACAGACCAAGATCTATTTTAAAACACTGGTTTTAAATAAGTTGTTTATAATCATGACAATGATTACTGATCACAGGTCGTATTTGTAATAGAAAAATGATTTGCTCTCATCAGATCCTCTGCTGCTGGTGAAGGCTCTCCTTTCACGGGTTTTCAAAATTAAGAAACTGTTTTGCTTGAAGGCAGATTTTTAAGATGCAGTGCAAGGTACGCTGCAGAGCTGAATCAATGAACCGTAGGAGTGGTAAGTGCTAAAACCTTGCCGGGGTGCCGAAAGGCCATGCGCAGCACCAGCGGGGCAGGGTTCGGGGTTCTGCACCCATGCAGACCATCTCTTAGAGGTCATTCATAAATCATTGACACCTTTTCCAATGTGATTCAGAAAGCAAACTATGTCCCACAGTCACAGAGCTCCTCCAGGAGATGACATACAGAATGCACCATCATCTTCAAGAAAGAGTACAAACATGGAACACTAGTGGCACGAAGGAAAAGCCATGAGGTCCAGCGCCACCACACGGCTGACACAGTCTGTAGTGCTGGGGATGGAGCCCACAGCCCTCAGGCGTGACAGACCTGCAGCTCTACCACCGAGTTTCATCTTTAGCCTGTGTGCACCCCCATTCTTTCCCCATCCTTTTGCTAATTTGCTCAGGCTGGCCTTGAACTTAGGATCTTCCTGTCTCAGCCTCCCAAGTAGCTGGTAGCTGTGCCCCTGTACCAGGATGACACTTTGTTTTAAGATTTAAGAAACCTGACAGATCACTTAATGTCTTTAATAACTTTAACATCTGTACTGGTAAACTAATAAAATTCTAACATGAAATAAAGCGTCATTTCTTTTACTTCAGAGAATTAAGTTACAGTGAGTTACATAAATACAGTCAGATGATACAAACCTATTTTCTTTGACCCTGGATACCCAACTACATGGGATGTGGAAATATTTCTTTTATCAAGTAGATAATCTATTTTATCAATAGCTAGAGTAAGCCATTTTTGTACAGTATTACAGCTGTGAAAACAATAGACTCCTTACATCATACCGGAAAAGGAATGACTTTAAGACTTCCAAGGAACACAACTATTTTTCAAATCTGAACTCCCTGGCTGACCATTAGAAATTATTTCAAGTGTCCCACTCTTGGCCTTCCTTCGTGTCAAACCCTGGACAAAAAGGCAACAAGGCTGAACTTGCAAAGATCCTGTCTGAGCGGGTGTCTGGCTATCTGTCCTTCTCTTTAGCAGGGCCACCATGCATAATTGAGTGGTGCGGATACTTCCAACAGGACATGGGAGACACAGCTCTCCTGCTCCTTGCTCCTACAGGCTAACAGACGAGGGCAACAACGACCGCTGCGACCACAGTCACTGTGCTGTGTTTAGGTCATGGTCCACATTCCTCCTCTGGCCAAGGTTCACATGCATGAGGGAGCTGATGACCACGAACCCAACTCCACACAGCCTGCTGCCAGTTGGCGTTCGCAGAATGCATTTTTAAAAACTAAAAGTTGGCTTATCCAATGTTAATATAAGGTGCTGTTTGTGTATCACATTCTTAATTTTTTTTCATTTGTGTATTTGGTACAGGGTCTCACTGCGCAGATCGGACTCCTGGTGATCCTCCTGCTTCCAGCTTCTCCAGCGCTGGGATGACATGTGTGCAAAACCACACCCGGACACTGTCACTGGCTCAGCTCAGGGCGGGGGCGGGGCTGGCGTAGCATTTGGGACTGGGATCAAACCCTGGTCCCCCTTGCCAAAGCAGGCACTTTGTCCCCGAGCTACCTTGCTGGTCCTGTATCGCATTCTTACCCCTTTCCCAGTGAGTCAGATGCTGATGCAGGATAGTTTTGCTTCTTTTCACCAAACAGCTTGAAATATATATATACATTTTTTAATTAAGGCAGACTAGAAATAAAATGCAATTCGAGCAGATCTTTTAAACCAGATTTGTTTTTTAATTCAAATTGACCCAAAGCAAAATTTACATTACAAAGGAAGAACGGAAGCACATTATAATACTGGGAGACACAGGAGCACTAAGTTTGTGGGCAAAGGGCCTCCCCCAGTGACATCCCCAGCTACTGAGCCACTCTGCAGGGAAGCTAGTCTCGGTTTCATATGGTCCACTCTGGTGAGTATGCTACACATTCTCGTCTCGGGGTGTGCACCTGACAAGCCACGCCAGATTCCCTTGTGCTCCCGATGTGCACTCCAGAACGCTGACTTCGCTAGCGGAAATGCTGTTCTAAGCATGACTAACAATGAATTAAGAAATAAAAGTTTAGTCCTTCAAACTAACAAGCATGGGTTATTCTGTAGTAAATAGTTTAGAAAAATGGGAATTAAATAACCTAAAAAACACTCTTACTCTGCTGTACACTTATAAACACAAATATTTACAAAAAAAAAAAAAAAGAGAGAGACTTGTTTTCAAAAGATGAGGTTTGCAGTTCATTAATGATCATAATCTTTTATGAGCTGGTTTCTTTGGTGTATTTGCCAAATATAGTTTTATAAAGATTTAGCAATAGTCTTAAACAATAAATTGGAAAAGAAACACAAAAGTCAGTGACAAATTTGATTAATCTGCTGAACGTTTTAGGTAAGAGTCTGGAGAAACTGATCAGTTGATTTTCTGAAGATAATCCGTTCTTCCTACTCCTGTTGCGGCTGTGGAATGCTTCTCAGCCAATCAGATTCAAGTGCAGACTCGAGTTTCACCGCCACACCCCCCCATTACCAACTACGAGGCGCTTCGGTTACTGTTCTATATGATATGTGATTGGGATTTTATTAAAAAACATAAAGACATTCTTTGTAAGCTTCCAGATAAATCAAACCTCAAAAAATAAATAATGGAATTATATACTTCTTCATTAAATAGAAATTTCAATTCCAGAAAGAGCTCTCATAGGTTCTTTTTTTTTTCTTTCTCAAGTCACAGCAGCAACGCAGAACAAAGAATTTACCTTCATCTGCAGTTTTTACTTGGAATTCCCTGACTCAAATTCAGCTACTTAGCTTGGAAACCTCTGTATGGCTGGGATGAGAATTGTCATTTTAAGCCTCCTAAATAGACGAAGACACACACAAGCCCTGCGCAAATGGAAGACGACCATGACTTCTCAGAGGGCCAGAGCCCGGGTACCTCCTGCCTCACCTTCCCGGGCCTGGCACCTCAGAAGGAAGGCTCAGCCCATCTCTGGACATGTGACAACTGGTAAGGCGCCTCATCCCTGGGCTGGGTAGTGAAGGATAAGAAATTGGGTTTAGCAACTGTCTTCGCTAGGGACTGTCTGGGAGACATAGTTGTAAGGAAAGGCTGGGATTACCCCTTACTAGCTGTCGGGCTCCAGCCTCAGGAAAGGATGCTAATGGCACTGGCCATGTACTACCTGGCTGGGAACAGCCAGCCAGTGGGCCAGGTGAGCGACTCCCCAAATAATTCTGTTTGTCTGTAGTTGTCCACTCATCAGAAACCTACACACTGCCCAGGCACAAGCAGATCGCATATCGTGAGGCCGGGGCTACTCCGCAGCAACAAGAGCAAACTTGGGGCTGCACAGGGGCACGGCCAGCTGGGGGTGAGGGCGCTTCTAATTCTGCTTAGTTATACTTTTAGGAAAAGATGCTTATACTTTAGGACTTAAAACTAGAAATTCAGACAAGAGAAGCCCTTCATCTTGTAAACTTCAGTTAACAAATTTATTAACAGCATGTAAATATTATGAAGTTTCCCAAAGCACAAAGAATGATTCTGGGACATTTAAGAAGGTTCTTCGGAAACCCACATAATGACAAATGAAGCAGAGAACTCCTTCCTGGTGGCATCGTCCCAGACGCCTAGTGCCACTGGGATCTTTCCACCGCTACTGTATCAGACCCAGGTTTACTCTGCACGCGTATGTCCCAGCGACCCACAAAACAAAACAACTGTTCTTAAAAGCTTCACTGTACATGACCTTAAAACAGCAGGAAATGTTCAATTAGCATATTAGGAATTACAATGTGCACCCATTTAGAGATTTACCCTTAAAGTATTTTTATTTAAAAACCAAGAAGAAAAAAATCCCCCCTTCAATTTAACCATTAAAACCAAATGATTTAACAGTAGTTTGGGCTGTTTTGGGGGGATATTCTACCATGAGGATAGAAAATTTGCTACTTAAAGTGAAATTGAAAAAACTGAAAATGAAATTGCAACGGAAGTGCTACAGGTCTGCAATGAAAATTGAAGTGGTGGTTCCCGTTCTCCCAGGGATCTCAAAGCCAGCTGTGGAATGGCAGACAGGAAAACAATGGGTAGAATAGACCAGAAAAAGTATTGCACTAGAGGTGCTGTTTTAAAAACAGAATATACTGGCTTTATACAGTTATTTTCTTTCCAATTTTTTTTTTTTTTTAAAGCACAATTCAACTACAGACAAAAGCTGAGACAGTGTCTTGGGGTAGTGTCCTACAGCTGTTACAAAAACTAAGTCAAAAACAAGAGCACACCCAAAAGAATACAGACGTACTGGATTTGTCTTCAAAAGTTGTATTAATTAGGAAAAAAAAAAAAGAAAGAACAGTTTGAATTAGCCAATTTGTACTCATTAAAAGTAAGTGAGGTGCCAGCATTCCTTTAAATCTTTTCTCAGGGCATTTTTGAGTGTAACCCAGCACCCTCTGGCTGCAACTGGACTCCAAACTGTAATGAGTGTTCTGCTGGCTCCTAGTACCATGCTCACCAATGAAAGTGTAACTTTGGAAAGGCTAAGTTCTTCACTCCAAACCTGCTTGTGTCATTTAGGAAATTTTTTTTTCTAAATGCAGTATTGTATAGAAAGCTTGGACCTTTTAAACTTGGACCAAGAAACCAAATTAAGACCTTCAAGCATGTGGTGTGTGTTTATATATATAAAAAATCCCTCCCCTACAATGAAAACCAACCAACCAAACAAAAAAACCTAAAAGTGTATACCTGCTTTCTGACTTCACAGCAAATCAGAAATTGCATAGGATATACTTTGTGCAAGGCGAAATGCCTGTTAAGTATCTGGAATATAACTTGCTTGGAGTCCTGGTATATCAGATATCATCAAATTTGTGTTTTAAGTAGTCTTTCATGACCTTGGCAATTGGGAGTTCATCAAGTAGCTTTAGATTCTGAAGGCCTATACATTGTCGAATTTTAATTCGGCACAGGTCCTGCAAGTTTCTGGGCTGTCCTAAAAAGAAAGAAGAGAATGTTACAAAGCTAAGAAGTATAATATTGAAAGCAGAGTCTGAGGTTCCGAAAAGGACTGTTCCACCGTATAGTGCTCTTTATGGACCACACGCGAAGGACTGGAAGGACAGCATCTGAACAGCGCCCTGGTGAGACCTCTCGGCTGATTCCTTCCACACCCTCCGTATGGCAGATATTCCCACCTCCACTTTACAGAGAAGGGTACTCGCTCTCAGAGATTTAGTACATTGCTCAATGTGTCAGACAGTCAAGTCCTAGTTTGGGACTAAAACCAATTTTTCTGACGCTAATCTTGGTATTCTTTCCATTGCAAATCTGAGTTTGAGTCTTATCCTGACGGGGCCTCCACCACGCAGGAGAGCCTCAGCAGGCCAAGCACTTCTCGGGGCCCAGGTTCTCCACCTGGAAAGCACAGACAGAACAAGACACTCTCCCATGTGTCATTTCAGTGGTGCATCTGGATGCAACAACCTCGACACCCATCAGCTTTAGTGAAGCTTTCCAAGAAACAGCTGCCCACCTGTGCATGGTCCCCCTGGACAAAGGAGAACCCTGGGTGGGGAGGGAGGAGGAAGGGGAAGGGGGAAGACGAGGCGTGGGGGAGGAGGGGAAGGGGGAAGGAGAGGGGGAGGGTGGGGAAGGAGGGGGAGGACGAGGACAAGGGCTGAGAGGGGCAGAGGGGAGCAGCGCTGCAGGAAGTTGGAGGCTTCCACTTCCGGCCTCCCGCCCTGACCACCTGCCACGAAGTCCTCCTATGGTTCAACTCAAGTGAAAAACAGTGAGATCCAATTTCTTTTTCTTTTACATCAAAACAATACAGATGGCCCCGTCACAAGCAAAAATTCTTCAACAGTGTGTATTCTTCGGGAGTGTTTGGATTCCCCGACGTTGTGCTCTTTTAGTGAGTGGTAAGAAAATGGGGACTAACATATATGGAATGCTGCACTATGCCACATATTCACTCCTGAAATCTTTTTATGAAGGAAGGACTCTGATCATCATCCTCATTTCAATGACAGCCTCAGAAAGATTAAGTAACATGCTTAGAGCCAAGGAGATGCTGGATTTCAGTGCCTCTACGGCCTCAAAAATTCCTTTCCACTTTTAAAACTGATGGAGGACCCAAAAGAATTTTGATGTGGGCTACACCTAGATAATCTGAAATAAGAACAGAAATTATAGCGATCCATATACATTTAGAATAAAAATAGACTCATTGCATGTGAAATGGTAACACGATGAAAAATACATTTTCCAACAGAAAACAAAGAAAGAGTGAAAAGAATAGCATTCTTTCGTATTTCTGCAATGCTTTTCAATGCGTGGCTTAATAAATCATAGCTGAATTTTCACATGTGCTTCTACATTCCATCTGTTAGGGCGAACTCACATCATCTGGCCTCTGGAAAGCTCCAAGGCAGAAGGGAGTGAAAGGTGAAAATAACGCCTCCTACTGTGCAAGTTACTTGGACTTTGCAGACACCCTGGAAGGGGACACAGGGCTTCCCGAGTGTACGTGAAGAACCACTGCTCAGCTTAGTACTTCAGCCTTTGCTTGAAATGCACTTGTTCATAATGACCACCATTGTTTAAAATTAAGTGACCATCCCCTTGGCAATGCCAGGCGGCTAGGGGGATGTGCGGCACAGATGTCCGCAGAAGGATGCAGGCACAGATGTGACACACTCACCCTCGAGTCCCCGGGGAAGGTCATGGCACCTGTGTCTTCGGATCTCAGCCAACACTTTATGGAAGAAGACAGTCAGATTCCCAGTCGGGTACCCCAGAGCTCCCTGACGTGCTGATGCTTGCCGACACTAAGGCCGAGTTTTACGTTTATGTGTTTGGTGCCCATCTTCCTCACTTGTGACAAATGCCCCATGAGGGCAGGGCCGTTTCTGACTCTACCTGCCAATGTAAACCCAACACCCAACATTCCACGAGTCTTTGTTGAACAAATTAATACTTAATAGGCTTCTCTTAAAGTATAAAGCAGTCGACTCACAGCTATGTCAACAGCAAGTCATTCCTAACTTGTTTTGAATTACATCTCATCTGTGGGGCCACCTTTAGGAAGGGAATACATTATCATCATTTTTCTTTTCTTTCTTTCTTTCTTTTCCTTTTTTTTTTTTTTTTTTTTTTTTTGGTATTTTAGGGGAAGGTCTACAGGGTGTTCAGGGTCTCACTACTAGATCAGGCTCATAGTGATCTGGATCAAACCCCTGGCCCCTGCACCTGCTTGCAGGTGCTTTAATCCACTGAGCTATTTGGCTGGCCCTATCATTTTTCAATAGATGTTCATAGTAACATATCCCAGAATATGAAGTAGATGTGAATCTTATTTTTTATTTACTTTTTAATGTATGTAATACAGGGTCTTCAAGGTCTCACTACATAGATCAGAATCATAGTGATCCGCCTGTGTTCAGCCTCCCAAGTGCTCGGACTACAGGTGTGTACCACCACGCCCAGTCTCAATAGCTGAGAGTGTGGCCGGCATGGCAATGAATCTTATTTTTTTTAAAGTTAAGAATTTTATGTTCCTAACAGGTGGCAGGTTCTTTTAAAGTGTAATTTTAATGAAACAAACCACCACAATATATTCAGGCGAACACCAGGAAATGATAAAGTTGCCATACATCACGCAGATTTAAATGAAAACACTATCAACAAAATGGTAAAAACAAATGGAATTCGCTTAGCTAAGGTAAAATAAAAGGGATCGAGCCAGGTTATGTCAGGCCGGCACTTACTCCACTTAGCTTTACCCGTGGCCCCCTGATAGCTGTGTTTCGTAGTGCACAGTTCCTTACAAAGAGGACCACAGTATTTCCTACCCCTCTTGCTTTTTGCAGTGAGGCTGGATATTCCTCATTCAATGATTGGGAAAGGCAAACATGAGTAAATAGCTGGCAAGGATGGCAGCAACTCCGACACCCTTATACCAACGCTCTTCCAGTCCTACTCAGCAACTTCTATCACTTAATGCTTGAAGGCATCAGTTAGTTATTTCGTGTACGTGCTCTAGCCTCCTCTCTGGAGCACCTCGCCTGGGGCCTCTCCTCACACCAAATGGCTCACTCAGGTGGCTGGGGGTCTGTGACAGCAGCTGGCTGGGAGCCCCCCTAGGACCATCAAGGCTAAAATACACCGCAGCTGCTTCCCTCAGTGGACATTCTGGACCTACACAGAGTGCAACATACTGCTCAACTTCCTGATTTTTCTTTTCAACGGTGTGCTGAGGCATCTATTCATACTCTGGGAGAATGCTATCTTCTACAGATTCCTTGAGCACGTAACTCCTGTCTGCAGAGTTACCTTTCACGCTAGAGACACAGCACGGAGGTTCAAAGGCCACCCGGGTCTGCCTCCTGGCTCCTGAACTTACCACCCACACGCTACGTGATCTTGGGAAGAGTGTCGAGCCTCCTGCTTCAGTTTACTCCTGATAAAAGTACCCACCTCAAAGGCTTCCCAAGCATTAAAGAAGCCTAAGTTTGGTCACATGCTGAGAGTAATACCAAACACACAGAAGTACTTGGTAAGTAAATTTTAATGTATTAATTTTTAAATATTTGTCAGAATAATGTTTGCTACTTATTTTTTTCCAGTACCTAGAACTGGACTCAAAGCATTTACACTGACTGACACCCTTGCTCCTTTTTAACTCTTTATTTTGAGACAGTGATGGTATAGGTCACAAAGTTGCCCAGCTTGGGCTCAGACTTGTGACACTCCTTCCTCAGCCTGCTAGGAGGCTGGGATTATATGTGCTGCCACACCTGGCAGTGTTTGCTTCTAATTCCCAGGAAAGCAGAAGTCCCCTTCCCTGGAAGGGAAAATCTTCATCTTCCTGATACTAAGAGAGAGAAAGAAAACCAACTGACAGCAGAACTGTGAAGGGGCAAAGTGGCACTCCAGTACTAGAAACAGTCTTGGGCAAGCTGATGGAAACTCTATGTTGGAAATTACCACATGACTTGAATCAGGCTGAGATGTGAGGACTTCTAACTTCATAAAAACATGTACACTAATGAATAGAGAAGTCTAATTATAGGGTCTCCATTTATATATAGCATATGAACTCATCTTGCCATGTATCAGCATTGTTGAATCAACAGCAGACAAAATGATGAAGAGTAAGAAGACTACTCATTTTAATTACTATTATTCTTAAGGCTGTAACAGGAGTCTTTCTTCAGGAATAGCAGATTATGGTTCAAAGAGCATCCTGTCCACTGCTCTCTCAGAAGTGCTTGGTGAAGCTCCATGACATACAGATGGCGGACTGAATATTAAGGACAAGGGGCGGAGGAGGAGGAAGAAGTAGAGGTGAGAAGGAATGCAGGGAATAAGAGAATGATGAAGAAAATGCTTTACTAAGCACCGTAGAAACTGGTTCCTACCCTGCCCATAGATTATAACAGGGAAAATGTAGGGAACATGTCCCAAAGGAGTACGATTTAAGACACAATAAACACTTCGGGGGGTGCAGAAAAGGTATATATAGGGTGTTCAGACTAATGAACTACAATGGAATTACATAACAGTTCAAAGCGTTATTAGTCTTTCCATTCTGTAAGAAGCCCATCATTAGTAATAATGGGGCTAGTATAAAATATGAAATCAGGCTTTAAAGGGTCCAATTTAGTGTAAGTTACAAAACTAGTGATAGCATAATTTAGGAAATTAAATATGTGACACCATCACCCTTTGACACCGCCATTACTACATGTATCAACTATAAGACATATTTATTTATTTGGATAAAAATATCTGGATGCACAAAGGTAAACAGAAAGACAAAACACTGTTAAACGGCCAAACAACAACATAGGTGTCTCCGGGGCACAGGAAACAAGGTGGAAGGTGGCATGTGAAGAAATCAAGACCTGGCCTCCTCGAGATTATGCCCAGTCTGACCACTGTTCCCTCATCAGAGGCATCTGGAACCGCCTCCCAAGGCCTCACTGGTTTTCTAGGCTTCCCACTTTAAATTCCTACCATGAACATATTATTATTATTATTATTATTATTATTATTATTGCGGAACCAGGGATTGAACTCAGGCCCTTGCGCTTGCCAGGCAAGTGCTTATTCTACTGAGCCATCATCTCTCTGGCCCCAGACTGTCTTTATTCATCCCCCTGAACTCTGTTCACTAAGACTCAGTTTGAAATGCGCTAAACAAATCTTATTTATAGCACCAGTCACTAGCCTTCCTTAAAATCATATTCATTTAGTCTGAATGTACACAGTATTAGCATCCTGACATTTGTCTACTGTTACCTTTTTTTTTCACAGTCAAATGAGCTTTGACCTATATTGTCCACTTATACTAAGTAAAACTATAGGGGGCTTAGTAACAAATGACAAGAAATTTCTAGATGCCAACAGTAAAAGTAGACAGTAAGGTCAGGTGCGCAGGTACCTATCTGTAATCCTAGCATCCTGGGAGGCTGAGGCAAGAGGATCATAGGTGTGAGCCACGCTTGGACAATTTAGGAAGATCTGGACACAAAAGCAAACAAAGGAAAAGGTTGCTGGGGCTATACCACAGTGCAAAGGCCCTGCATTCAATCTCCAGTACTGAGGAAAAAAAAAAGTACTAATACAAACACTGAAAAAATGGAGTAAGGTATTTCCTGTGTCAGAGAACCTTCAAATATGGTATAATTTGACTTTTTTTTGTTTTGTGTTTGCTTTTGGATACTGAAAATCGAACTCAGCACCTCGTGCTTGCCAGGCAGGTGCTGTACCCTGTAGTATTTATTTTTAAAAGTAATTTTTGGGAGTCACAAATCTGGCAAAAAAGCCCTCAAATTTATTAGAATAATAATCAAAAATAACCTTTGTTAAAATGTGCTACACACATTTGTACAATTACGTTATATGATACAGGTCTGATAAATCACTCTACAAAGACATCAAAGAAATACTGGAGAAAAACCAGTGGATACGGGTACCCGATAGAGAAGGATTCTGCGCTCGCGCTCTCGTGCTTCCTACTGTACTGGACTTCAGCTCAGAAGGCTGCAGCTACTTCCTTTTCTTAAAACAGCGGGCCCTGATTTTTATCAGTCCTTTTTAAAAAAAACATTTATTTTGTTTTGTCTTTGTTGCGCTAGAGATTTAACCCAGGGCCTTGTGCATGCCAAGTAAGCGCTGGGCCACTGGACTATGTTCCCAGCCTTAAAGTTTTGTTTAAACTTGAAATCTTGTGTTCAGAATTTCACTTCTGCAAACAGAGTACTTTTGTTTTTGCAAAAGTGTAGTACTTAAGTACTGCTGAAATCTAAACCAAAACATATTTCTGGTTACTATGATATTTATAAAGTAGTATTTTCAAACATCTGTGATTGATGTTCCAGAAGGCCACTGGCCCAAGCACTGGACAGATGAAGTCTCCTGCGAAAGAGTTTACCCAACTCAGTTCCCAGCTACTTCATCTTTTCTTTTCAAAAATGAGTCAGTCAACTCCTTAAAGCATACGCAGCCAAACCCCACCTAGTCCTGCCTTCACACCTCACTAACGGGTGCTAAGAGCTGCTTCCAGACCCTGCTTGGTGGCTTCCAGAACACAGAGCACTGCCTTACCTTAACCTCCCCTGCCCTAGAATTATCTAGACCGGAGCACGCCGTAAGGGATAAAAGGCACTGTGTGAAAGCAAGCTATCAAAGTTAGCTGCTGACACTCGTAAAATAAGCAAATAAATACACAATAAAAGTTCAGTGGTTTATTTATTCAGGGACCTGGCGCTTCTGTCTTGTTACCCTGCACCTGAAAACTGGCCTCTAGGATCCAAAGGTACTAAGTAATCTTTCCAGCTGATGCGAGTCAAGTCTCTTTTTACCCCACAATACCTGGACAGCCCAAATTTTGTAGATAAACTCCAGGACTCACCAATCCCTAGGGATCCTAGGGAAGACACATACACACTAGCATATGCCAGGTATTAAACTAAACAGCTGTTTGAGCCATTTTAACTATTTAAATATCAATGGAAAACAGACAAATATTAAAACATTTCACATTATCCACAAAACTTAACTGTAGGGTTGGGGAGATAGCTCAGGAGGATAAGCACTTGCCTGGCAAGTGCAAGGGCCTGAGTTCAATCTCCAGTTCTGCAACAAAACAAAACAAAACAAAACAAAACAAAACAAAACAAAACAAAACAAAACAAAACTTAACTGTGTACAGAAATAGGTTAGAGTCATCAAATTCTAAAATACTTGGCTTATAGGACACCCTTAAAAATGTGGGGTAGAAGTTACATATTGGTAGGTTTCAACTTTTTTTAGTTGAAGGACCCCCTCTGCACTTTTAAAATGAGAAGACCTCAAAGAACTCTCAGTGTGTGAGTTGTATGGGTCTATACTTAGCACCTTTAGAGAACTCAGAAATATTTACTGATTCATTTAAAAATACCTAATAAATTCCTCAGGTGAAATAAATTTTTATTTTTTAAAAAAAGGGCTTCTTGTGGAAACAGACTGTGAAAATGGCACTATTCACAATTTTAAAATCTCCTTTCATGCCTGGTTTCCCGATCTGCTCGTGCATTTCACCTGCTGCAATACCTCATCTCACCTGGACGACCTGAAGAAAATCGGGCTGACTCAGGCACAGCTGGAAAGGGAAGGAACAGCTTAATAGCTTTTGTCAGATGATTGTCAATCTTTTATAATATTCTATGAAAACTAGTCAAGTAGTAGTTTCCTTGAGGTTCACTGTAATAGTCTGAACTCAAATTGATGAACTTCTGTACTCTTTTAGATCAAAATCCACTGTTCGATTTTATAGTTTGAATTTTTTTTAACCCATATATGATTCAGTAAGACTGCAAAGTAGTCAATGGCAAAAAGTATGGTTCATAAGTTATGTGTATCTTCCAGAGGTTGACCGATTTCATTACCTGGTATCACAGTCACTTTTGTTACTGTCTCCCCTGATTTCAGAAAAGTCCTGATGTACTAGATGCCTCGGCAAATACAAGTTTCACAGGACTAGAGCACTTTTCACTAAGGGGGCCTCGCGCAGGCTGCTCTCCAGCACTGTCCTCTTCCGTGGCTTCAAGTGCAAATGGTACCACGGCGATAAAGGCAAATAACATTCTGAAACAGGTTTGGACCTAAGACGGTTTTCAGGGCTCCTAGAAGTCCAGACCATGAATTGTATAGTTCTACATAAATCCACCGAAAGACAAAGGTTTTGTTGTCGTTGTTTAAAATCGCAAGCAGTAGGAAATCACTGCATTTAAAGGCAGGTGGATACTGGCAAGAATTTTCCAAAGGGATCTTGAGGACCAGGATCCAATTTCCCCTTTTGGAGAAGAAACAGATCCACAGGGCAGAAGCTGAGGGGTCAAACATTTTGCCCAAAATGATTTGGCAATGCCAACGTGAGCCCGGTAGGTGCTCTCTCCAAGCAAACCACTCTGCTGACATCACAGCAGCTCCTGCCCGGGTTCGGCTGACAACAGCAGGCTGATCTACGGCAGACGTGAGCCTCGGCTCCCGTGGTCTGCACCTTCTTCAGCTCAAAGGACCATGGACAGGATGCTTTCCATATTTCAAGTTAAAAAAATAAAAATGCTAACCAAAACAGGCTTCCCTTTTCAGTCCAACATGTAAAGAACTTCGAAGTTGTTCCCATCTTGAAAGAAAAGATTGCTAACACATGCCAAATCCATACCTTTTCCTGGATCTGCTGGTCCATGGGGCTGCAAGGCAGCCCTTACCTAAAGCTCTGGAGGGACAAACGCAGGGGGCCACAGCTGAGACCGGCTTATCTGGAGCAGAGCCCAGAGCTGGGCTGGTAGGGACCCCTAAGTGGTGCAGCTGGTGTGCAGACCGGAGGGAACCAGAGAGTCATAGTCACCTCCAGGAGCCCCAAGGAAGCCTCCTAAAGCTTCTCCGTGACTGCCTGCTCTCCACTGAAAGGACTCTGCCAGAGCCTTAGCCCAATGGGCATTTCTCTGATTTCTGACCCTTCTTGCTTTACTGTCTGACAACAAAGTTTTGAGGAAAAAAAAAAAAAATAAGAAGAAAGACATTTGAAGGTCTCAGCCCAGGGACAAAGACTGTGCTGTAACAGCAGGCTGCAGATTGTGTGCTCTAACCCATCTTATGACAGCACCGACTGCGCCCTGGTGTAGTAACAGTGGATCAAATCTGGAAGACCCACAGGGGAAGAGCACTCCAGGAAGTCCAAAGTCAAAAGTACAGTGGGGACAAAAATAAGGACACCAGAGGAATGCGAACATACTGGCACCACTGCTACAGCCAACAATATCCACTGCTTAATCCTAGCCAGATTACTAGGGAACCTTTACCTTACGTGGGGAATGTTGGTACATGCTTGCAATCCCAGCTACTTAGGAGGCTGAGAGAAGGAGCTCAAGTTCAAGTCCAGCTTGGGCAATTAGGCAGACCATGTCTCAAAATAAACAGGGCTGGGAACACAGCTCAGTGATAGATGCCTACCTAGGGCAAGGTCCTGGGTTCAATCCCCAATACCACACAAAAGAAAAAAAGAGGAAAAAAACCTTACATTAATGGTTTATCTACCTTGGTTCCTATTAGCCACTATGCCATGTCTAGTTTCAATAAAAACTTCCAAGCCATGTTAAAAGGAATGATAAACACTACAGAGATAATCATTGGAACAAGACTCCATGATGACCCAGATGTTGCAATCACCAGCCAGGGAATTTAAAATAGCTACGATTATTAATTTAAAACTCATGGAAAATAAGGGAGAGTTAACAGTAAAAGCTTGACTAGTTTCTGGGGCAGAGGTAGAGTTTCCCAGACACAGCCGAGACATAAATGCCACTAGCACAGAGAGGGTGGGGTGACCACCTGACCCCTCTGAAGCCATGTCCCTAAGTGACTGTACCATTTATGACTCTACTTTGCCTTCTAATATGAAAGGACTTCCTATATAGAAAGCACACTGTGGGACTTTCTGCAAATAGTCTCGCCAATCAAATGTGGAAGCTGTCTTCTTTCAAGAGGCATCCTCAGTGGGGCACCTTTTTTTACTTGTTTAAATTTTATTTATTTGGTACAGGGTCTCACTATGCAGCTTGGACTCATTAGTGATCCTCCTGTTTCAGCCTCCCCAGTGCTGGGATTACAGATGCGTACCACCAAACCTGGTCTTTTGGCAGCCAGTATACCTGGGCCAGTGTTAGTGTGGCAAGCGGTACAAGGTACCAAACCTGGGTCCCTGAGCTCGCCAGCGGGCACTTAGACCACTAAACTATCTCTGCTGTGACTAGATTGTGTTGGGAAACTTGCCTCCCCCTGCCGTAGCACCTGGGTAAGGAACTGAGGCTTCCAGCTTTCTGTCCTTCTCTAGACCCTCTGAAACTTCCAACATCAAGTCATTAAAATGTCATCTTTCTATATAAGATTAAATGTTCTTGTTAGTCACTGAATGAGGTCCAGCATTCTTGGGGCATTTCTTTTTTGGGGGGCGGCAGGGTTTCACTATGTAATTCAGGCTGGCTTTGAACGCATAGTGATCCCTCGGCCTAAGCCTCCTCCCTGGTGCTGAGATTACAGGTGTGCATGATCGTGCCTGGTTTCTCTTTCTTAGAAGACTTTATTTTCTAAGCAACTCCTTGCTCCACTAAGTGACTAGGGGGATTTATGCTATGCGCAGAGAGAATGAGAAGCAAGAAAAAGAAAAACCCCAAAAAACAAAAACCACCACTACATTACATCCAGTTTCTCACGGTGCATTTTATTACTTCAACCATGTCCTCAAGTTAGGCCCACCTAACAGTTTCTTTCACATACTACACAACTGGGCCTCTTGTGTTCTTCTTCTTACACACAGATGGGCTGTTTCTCTTTGGAAGTGGGCGAACATTCCAAAAGCCTCTGCGCTCCATGTCTAACTAGGGAACTGTGAACCAGTCCCACACGCCAGCACAGCCCCGGTTCCTGTGTCTCTGATGTCTCAGCAGCAGGTACCACTGCGGGGCGCTTCCTGCATGCACCTGCATGACTCTGGAAATGACCACCTACTTACAGGTGCGCTCTGAGCCCCTTCCCGTCTCCGCTCGTCTGACTCCCTGGCCTGGCACCAGGTGCCTTGTATCTCCTGACCCCAGGGGGCTCAGTCCACAGCGGACTGCATGGGAACGCCAGCCCATGCACGTTCACGAGCTCTCACGGGCTGCATACCTCCGCTGCTGTTTCCCCGCTGTTCCACACATCGCACCCCACTGTCTTTTTGGAGCACAAAGAAAAAACTGAAACCAAAAACTGACTTCTCCTAGGCACGGCTGGCTGATCTGCGAGGGGTGCTCACTCTCCTCACGAGGCTCTCTGTGGTCTGAGAAGCTGCAGGCCAGCTCTGTGCAGGAGCACCACGGGACCCTCCAGGGCGGAAGGAGGTGGGAGTCCCTGAGGTGTGGGTGAAGACTGACAGCAGCAGCCGGGGGCCTTTCCCTCTACTCACTGCAAATATTAGCACCGAAAGACGCAGCCCAAGTAAGGAAGACACTACTTTACTACCAAGCCAGTCGAACTGCTGTTTGTATGTAATGTTTTAGGCCAAGTTTTTATGGCAACTTCTCCAAAAAGCTGTAGGTTTTAAATTCCAAGATTACAGTTTTTGGAGTTTCTTCCAATTTAAAGAATCTGCTTCTAGTCAAAAGGATGCAAGAGACAGAAGATGGCTCATCTAAAGCCCACCACGCTGCCCCTCTGCGTCCCTGAACTTCAGGAGTCAGAGTTCCCAGACCAAGGCCAGCAGCTTGGTGCCTGCAAGTCCGAGGAGCAGCAGCCTCGGGGGCCAGAGCGGCTCACGGGGCTGACTCCCCCTCTGACTCACAGAGCACCCAGTGCTCACCGGGACCTGCTGCGTGCAGCGTGCTGCAGTGCGTGCAGCAGAGAAGCTGCATCTAGCCAGACTCAGAGGACGTCCCACCTGCCCCTGATGGGAGGTGCCTGCCCAGCAGCTCCCCCCACGCAACCCCAACAGGGCTGAAAATGGGCGGCTTAGGCAGAATGAAAACCTAAAGGGTTTGGTTGGCTGGTGGGAAGCCGGTTCTTGCCCGCTCACCCACACTCACTTCACCAGTTAGGTATTTTGTTTTGAAAAAAACACTTACACAGCATTGAAAATGTGCCAGGCACTGTTGTAAGTACGATATGAACATTCACTCGTTTAATCTTCCCAACAAGCTAAAGGACATTATCATCTTCCTGATCTTAAGCGGAGCACACTGAGGCAAGGAGAGGTCAGGTGCCTGCCCAAGGTCAGCTCACCTGTGGCTGGAGGAAAGGCTGGAGCCAGGGCCGCTTGGCTCCACTCTGCCATTAACCACTGGTGTTTAACAAGGGAGACCGAGGCGTTCACGTATGGGACGTGCCTTCTGAGGGCACCCACACTACCTCAACCACACATCTCGAGTCCGGAAGTGAAAAGAGGAACAAGGAACACAAAGGCTACCAGTGGCCGCAGTGCCATGTTTCTGGCTACCGGTGTGGGCTCCAAAAGCTTTCTACCAGGCAACCTGTGCCCGAGAGCTCCAAATACCTCTCGCAGGTCAGGCAGGTCTGCACAGACCAAAACAAAGTCCTTAGCACTTATGGTCACTTAAATTTAAATTAATTAAAATTAAGTATGAAAATTAAGTTCTCTCAGTGGCTAACACGCTGCTTCCACACTGGAGAGCCAGACAAAGTGTCCAGCAAAACACCAAGTTCTCGTCTGCACCGAGTTTGACCCGAGTAGGATTTCTTATTGCACTTTACCCTGAACACTTTCTGTCCATTACTGGGCATAACTTCATCTCCCTCTTAAATACAGAAAATTCAAATTATATTTCATTTAATCCTAAAACAAAAGCTGAATTTCAAGTAGAGGAGAACTACTTCCAAGCGGGTCAAGTAAAACCCAGGCCTGCTGGTACCCAGAACCCAGGATGTTAGCATGCCTTCCACAAAACGGGAAGAGTAAATAAGGTCTGAAGTGTACAACAGATATTGTGAAATGGGAAGAAATTGCCCAAAAGGAAAAAGGAGCTAGGACAGGGGAAAGGGAAACGGGAAAAAACTGCAGGCCATTTACACGACTAGCATCCCCTAGTTTACTGAAAGGACGGTCTGCGCTAATATCGACTGCAGCAGCCTGTGCCCATATCTTATACTCTGAGCAATTATTTAAAAGACAAAAACATGCAACATATGAACTACTGTCATTCTCTATTATTTTGTTATGAACTTTTGTTTTACTTTTTTCCCATAAAATTTTAAAAAAAGTATGTCTTCCACGATAGCAAATGAAAGTTTGAAATGAGGACAAAGGCATTTAGAAAGGACAGCAGATAGCAGAATTAATTTTGTTTATAGACTTTAGCTTTATGTATTGGACATTAACCTCTGGGACACATACCTGAGGGGTCAAAAGAAAGCTAAACCAGAGAGTGCAGCTAAGTCCACACAAACTAATCCTTCCATCAGAAAACAGCTCAGACACATGTGCTGCTACATAAGGCAGGTCAGACACTTACAGGGCCTCAAAATAATAACAAAAAAACTGACACACAGAAAAACAGGGCAGATAAGAATGGATGCCGTGTGGCCTGGGGACAGAAGGCTAAATTCCCCTCTGACCCATGATGATAAATGTCAGCTATGCTAGGATACCGAAATAAGGAATACTGCCCTTCTATTTCATGTGGGTGCACGTGAAGTAGAAAAGCTGTAATTAAAATATTAAAAAAAAACCCTCAGCTACAAAGAATGTTCTAGAACATTCTCGCACTTAAGGAATCTAAAATCCAAAATTCTCTAATTCCTCAATCTTAAGTCTATATAATAGGCATCAATGAGAAGGGAGGAGTCAATACAAATGATATAAAAAGAATATGGGCAGAAGTAATAGCAGAAAACTTCCCAAATATGGGACAACAATCTGACAATCCTGTAACCGAAGCATATAGAACTCCAAATAATATCAATCCAATGAAAACCACACCCAGACACATAATAATCAAGATTCCAGAAATTCAGCATAGAACAGTATACTAAAAGCCGCTAAAGAAAAGAAACAGGTCACATTTAAAGGAAAACACATTAGAATAACAGATTTCTCTTCACAAATCTTAAGTCTATAAAATCCTAGGACGGCTATTTTTTGACCTGTAGGAATTGCCTTTGCTACCATAAATCTTTGTTCACTTTGAAAGTTCTCTTACCTTTTTCCCATTTTTTCCTCTCACCCTTACTATCTATCCTATTACTTTTAGTAACACAATTGAATTTAGAACCTTTAAAAAAAAATTTTTTTTTGGATGAATACAGCATTACTTACCCAGTAGGACTTACAGGAATGGTGACGTGCAGTCATTTCATGTTATGAAACACCTTAAGCACCACAGAAGATTTAAATTAAAAAAATAAAAGATGCAACAAAATAATATAATTTTACGTACTTGTGACGTCTTGTAAGAAATCCAAACAAGGTCGACTACTTCCGGAAATACTTATTGAAACAGCCAGTGGCGTCTGACCTTCATAGTTCCTCGTGTTCGTGTCCGCTCCGTAGTTATACAACATCCGTGCGCAGAGCACATCATCCCGAAGGGCAGACAAGTGTAAAGGCGTCTGCCCGTCTTCTAAGCGCCCCAAGTTTGTGTCTGCCCCCCGCTGAAGGAACATCCGACAGTAGGAGTGGTTGCTTTTGATCACGGCGTAGCGCAACAGGAAGCCATTCTGAATGTCGATGTTGGCGTTGTGGTCCAGGAGGATTTTCACACAGCTTGACCTCTCTCGGATGATGGCGAGCTGAAGTGGGGTTGTACCTTTATCGCTGAGGGGGTCAACCTCAGCCTTGAACTCTAGGAGGAGCCGCACGAAGGAGTCCCTGCCGTAGTGTGCAGCCACGTGCAGGGGAGTCCAGCCGTCATTGCTTTTCGCGTTAATGATGTCGCTCCTGTACTCTGACTCCAGCATCAAGCGAGCGATCCTGGCCCGGCCGTGCATGGCTGCGTAGTGGAGGGCTGTGAAGCCACCGATTAAGTCCTTTACTGTGGGGTCAGCTAGGATTAAAACCAAAATGAAAACGTGAGCGGACTCTGAGGCAAATTGAGGCCCTCTACCACGGTGCAGCACGCCAATTCTAGCAGAGTCTCACACAAAATGGGAAGGAAGAAAACTCTAGGAAGAATACCGTGTACTTTCCTTCCTCAGTTTAAGTACAGTCTAGTTTCAATGGAAAATAAATCATAGTAGTGCTACCAAGCCTGAGTCAATGGAACAAGACTCACAACTGTTTAAAAAGATACAGAGAGCAGATCACCGATCTCTTGTCTCTGCTCATTTAACCAACTACCTTTGGCTACTCGACTTGCTCATCTCTGTATTCATTCATGTTGTTCTCTTTTAAAATTTTTATTTTTCTCCTGTGCTGCTGCTGCTTAAAGAGAAGCGTGTGTAGCAACATCTGCTGCTCCAAATAGAGCTGTTCTATGGTCTGGAGGGCCGTTGTTTTAGGGTACACAGGAAAAAAAGTTTCCTGTGGTCTGTAAAGATTCCAAAGTGTGCAAGATACACGTGAAGTGATCTTCATAAATCATGTTTTCATCAAATAAAACATGACTAAGTTCTTCATTTTACATGGTCTTGAAGTTTACAAGAACCAAGCAACATGTTATGTGAAAAATTGGGAGGAAACTCAGCACTGTATGGGCATTATTTTTTAAAGCAGTTTTCAAAATACCTGCTAAAGTCACGAGTTTTAAAGAGGGGGGATTTCTCTGCTCTGGGACTCCACAAGGCACGTACTTGTGTCACTTTCCCAGCTTTGTCACGAAGCGAAAGTTCAGCTTGCGTCCCGCTGGCATCCCGAGCAGTGTGCAGAACAGGGACAAGACCTGCTCGTGCCACACTGCGCCCAGCACTCCCAGGAAGTCGCTGATTCAGGGTGAGGCTAAGGTGGCCACACCCAGGGGCTGTACAACAAGGCCTGTAAAAGCCACACTCAATTTCTTTTTCTTTTTATGAAGGAGAAAAAGATCAGTATTGTTTCTCACATACAAAGTACCTCACAAGTTATATACTGTTTAGGAAAGTGTTCTTTAGTTCTAGAACATACTGTAACAGCTGGGTTCACTTAGAAAAATTTATGAAGCAGAAAATTATATGTTAAAATATTAATAATCCTGTGGGGCATGAAAATATTCGTTAAGGAATTATTAACAAAAAGTGGAAAGTTAACATTTCAAAGCCATTTAACATGAAGTGAAAGTACACAATGCTGGTATCATTTTTATCTTTTTGGCGAAAGCGAGGTATCACTTTGTGTTGCTCTTAACTAAAGACAGTAGTGACTTTCTACGGGACAGAAAAGCAGCCAGGAACATTTTAGCCAAGTATTTTGCTGCCATCTGCTGGCACAGCATGAGCACGAACTAGCAAGGCTTTAACTCTTGACACTAGACTGAACTCTCAAGCCACTCAAATCTGTGTCACGTACAGGAAGGACCTCGCTTATCTGAAGCTGACTTAAGTGAAGACCGACATGACATCTAAGCAATCGCCTCCTGCTCAAACGGAAAACTCACCTCCCTAAAATGCTGTTCCTAGTCGCTACCTGGGCAAGCAACTGTCTCCAGACGTTCCCTGGTGATTTGTGAGTGCAATTAAAGAACACATCATCTTTTATTCCTCCCAACTGGCACACACCGGAGGTGCCTGCAAAGGTGCCAGCCAACACTCTACACTTGCTCCACAGTAAAGTTAAAGCAGTGCTACATGAAATCACTTTTGCATTTTGATTTCCACTTGAGGCCTTATTTTTCTTTTTTAAAATATTTTTATTGAGAAATAACCATGAGATAGTTTCACAACCGATTACTAGTACATTTTCAATAATTAATATGTTGCATATTGTTGTCTTAGTGGTTATTCATTGTACAAGGTGCAGACATGATATCCTGTCTCAAACACTACTGGAATAAACCTCTGTATTCATTGAATTAGGAGAATGGAGCTGTATATCTATCCTAACTGTTGAGTATACAGATACAAAATGGTCGTTCTTTGTATCCCCCTTTTTTGGTTAGTTTTGTTAGAGAAGGGCATTCCATTTGCATTTAAATACTGTAGGTACATGAATTCAGCAAAATATCCCAATATAGTCCAATAGTCCATAATAGTAGTGGGTTTTCCA
>NW_004524578.1:4812518-4871818 GCF_000260255.1 Octodon degus
GGCCAGCTCAGCCCACCAGGGGGCAGGGCTGGCTGGCATGTGGTGCTGGGGGATTGAACCGCGGTCCCTGATGCTTTTGCTAAGCTTGTTCTAAATAGGTGCTTTAGACCACTGAGCCATCTCTCCAGCCCCATGGCTTTACTTTTTATACTTCATTTTCAGACTTTTCTGCTGGACGGTTAAGACCAAGAAAGAGCAAGACCTATATAACAAGTAATGTAACTTTTGTATCTGATAAGGTCGGTCAAATCCCCTCAGGATTTAACCTGAAACTTTGTACCTCACTTTGTAGATTCTTTGTCAGTGTCAGCCATATGAATGAGTCACGGCCATTGCTTGACCAATTTGCTCTCTGTGAAAGTCTGAGAGAATGTTTTCTCTCCATGTGACTCTCCTTAGGCACACTCTATCTACATCATCGATCACTTTCCTCTGTGGCCCCAAAATCTTCTTGATCAGAAAATTTGGGACAAAACTGAGTTACAGGATGTTACAGTACAGGTTCTCCTATTTCCTGAGTCCTTACTGACCTTGAAAGGCTAGGGCCAAAATGTTGGCTGTCCTTGTAGCCCTTCTTTTTCTTTAATTTTTGGTCTACAAACATAAGTTGTTAACCCTCCAGAAGAGAAGCTTAATGATATTATTACCCTATAACATAGGCAGTTGAGCTTAAATCTGTCTGAATATTAAACATCTTAGACATAACATGGAACAGGTAGTTTCCATCAAGTATTGATATGTTAAACTTTGAGTCTCTCCAGAATATGAAGAAAAAACATTAAAAAGACAAAAAAAATTAAAAAAAATAACAATAAGCATTTACATATGTTTTACACAAAAATTTAGAAATCTGGGGGGCTGGGGAGATGGCTCAGTAGGATAAGCGCTTGACTGGCAAATATATAGTCAAGGGTAAGAAACCTACCAATTAACTGCTATTTTCAAAAACATGCTGAAGATTCTCAGGACCATTGCCTTTGAGGCCTTCTTTAGGTTCTACTTACAGTTGGTGCTGAGATAAGGAAAAACACAAGTGAGCACGTACCGCAAGGATCTGATGGGTCTCAGCAAAAACCACTCAAATGAATGGACTGACCACACCATGGGAACACAGCAGGGAATGAAGAACTGCAGGGCAGTGACACACACATTGTGTAGAATCAAAATTAGAGAGTATAAGGCAAATGAAGGTACAAACAAAACTCAATTTAGGACTAAGATTAGCCACTGCAATAAGAAAAGAAAAAGATGAATTCATAATAGCAACGGAAACTATAAAACAGGTAGGCAGAAATTCAGTAAGAGAAGACTGGGCGTGGTGACACGTGCCTGTAATCCCAACACTTGGGAAGCTGTAAGCAGGAGAATCACTATGAGTCCAATCTAGTAGTGAGACCCTGAAAACCCTGCAGACCCTTCCCTAAAAAAAAAAGAAATTCAGTAAGAGGTACATAAGGCACGTACAAAGATTACTTCCTCTATGTTTGCTCAAATCTCCCCTTACCAAAAAGCCTTTTTGGAATGCTCACATAGTGAGTGTGACCCACCAAACTCATTACTTATTTCTTCAGTAAGCATCTTTCCCAAAATGAGAACAACTTTAAATAAACTACAGCATAATCTCAACAAACACATTCAAGTCCATTGATAACCTGAGATACATTTATAAATGAACACAAAGAAACCTTTTCTATGTTGACTATCTTTTTTTTTTTACCAGCTTTACTGAATTAAATAAAATGTACTCATTTTAAGTCTATTGATTGATGAATTCTTTATATAGTCAGATAACCAAAACCTGTAATCAAATATAGAACATTGTCATCAACCTCATAAAGGTCCTTCAGGCCTCTTTAAAGTCATTTCCCTGCTCAGACAGGGCCCAGGCAATCCTCTGGTTAATAAAAATAAACTTTTGCCTCTTTTGGAATTTCACAGGAAGGGAATCATATGTAAAGTTTTGTCTTTGGCTTCTTTCATATATGGTAGTTTTGAAACTCATCCGTGTCAGTGTATCAACAATCTGTTCCTTTGCCTTTGTGAGCGATATTCTATAATATAATGCATTTTGTATCTACTTGTAGGTAAAGGGATATTTGGGTTCTCCCCAATTTGAGGCCATTTAAATGATGCTACTGGTGAGATAGCTCAGCAGACCAAGCACCTGCTTAGGCAAGCACAAGGACCAGGGTTCAATCCCCAGCACCACATGCTGCACCGGCCCTGACTCCGGGCATGCTGAGCTGGCCCCTGAAACTGGGCATGGTGGTGCACACCTGTAATCCCAACACCGGAGAGGCTGAAAACAGGAGGATCAGTACAAGTCTGAGCTGCACAGTGAGACCCTGTACCAAATACATAAAAACAGGGGTCAGGAAGATAGCTCAGTGGAATAAGCTCTTCCCTGGCAAGTGCAAGGGCCTGAATTCAATCCCTGGATCTGCAAAAAAAAAAAAAAACCAAATACACAAAAACAAACAAGTAAATGATGCTACTGTGACTCCTGATACATTAATGTGTACATAAATATATATTCTTATTTCAGTTGATACCTAGGAGAGAACTTCTGATCATATGTTAAATGTACACTTCATAAAAAGCTGCCATTAGTTTCTAGTAGAAACACCAGTTTACATTTGTGGCAGTGACACATTAGGTTTCCAGCTGTTCCACATGGTGGCAGTGCGAAAGCACGGCATATGGTACTTTTATTATTTAATAGTTTGTTTTTCATCACTCCTTATATTTTTATCATTTCTTTTTTTTTTTTTTTCAGGACCAGGGACTGAACTCCGACCTTGCACTTGCCAGGCAGGTGCTTATGCAGCTGAGCTATCCTTTGTGGCCCCCTATCATTTCTTTAATATTTATTTTTATGTGTGTGTCCTTCTAAAGAATCAAAAGAAATCTTTGCCTAACACAATGCTATAAAGCTGTTCTGATTTCTTCTAAAAATTTTGCAATTTTACTGTGAGTTTAGGTCAATGATCTACTTAATTTTTGTGTGTGATGTAAGGTAAGGTCAAGGTTCATTATTTTCATGTAGCTATTTGTTCCACCAGAACTTGTTAAAAAGGCTTTTCCCCAGTGAGATACTGTGGTCCCTTTGCTGAAAATCAATTTACCACTTAAGTATAGGTCTATTTGGAACTGTATCATTACTCTAAAAGCCTTTCTATATATCAATACCAAACTTTTATATACAGTAGCTTTATAAGGAAAGTTTCACAGCAGGTAGTACAAATACTATAACTGTTTAAAAAATGTTCCGGATGATACATTTTGGAATCAATTTGTCACTTCTTCAAATGTGCCTGCAAGACCTGGATTGGATTTCCTGTGGCACTGAAGATGACCACCCTCCAAGGGGCTGAACAATATGGACTCTTGCAGACAACAGAACATGGAGCATTTCTTCATTTAGTTACTCTTTAATGTTTCAGTTTCCAGGTTGTGTAGCATTTCATCACATTCCTATACATTGTTAATTTTGTTGCTCTTCAAATGCCTTTTAAGGAATCTTTCTTTTAAATGGCATAAAGGTGCTCAGTGTATTCCTTACCTTTTTGATGTCTGCAAGATCTGTAACGATCTCTTTTCCTCTCTTGAAATCGACTATAACTTCTCTCCCCTGTTCCTCACCAGTCTAGCTACAGACATCAATTTTATTAATCTAGAATCAGTTTTTGGTTTTGTTTCATCAGTTGTTTTTTTTTTTCTGTCGTATGCCCAGTTTAAATCACAGTGACCACTATTTTCCTTTTTATTTCATCTGTTTTTACTTTGAGTTTATTTCCTTTTTTTCATGCATTTTTAATACAGGGTCAACAGGGTCTCATTGCACAGATCGGACTCATAGTGATCCTATTACTTTTCAGCCTCCCAAGTGCTTGAATTACAGGCATGTGCCACCATGTCCAGTCTCAATCACTGTCTCAGCTTGCCCCGGGGGTGGGGCCGGCACGGCAGGCTGAGGATGGAACTCCCAGCCCCTGAGTTTGCCTAAGTAGGTGCTTTATTCTGCTGAGCTATCTGGCTGGCCCTTGGGTTTCATTTTAATAGGCTATGGGCTGGGGATAAGAGCTCGGTGGCTTAAGCACCTGGATAGAGGAAGTATTTCAAGGCACACTCTCCCCTTTACCCTCTTTCGTGCTCCAATGTCATGCTTACTAAAACTTCACAAACCAATTAAGTTTTATAAACCTTGTCTTATACTCTTCAAGAGATGAAAATAAACAGAAAATACATTATTTGGGTAGAGCCGCTCAAAGTTTAAAGCACTGCACTTCCTAATCACAACTCTCTATAGCAGCGATAGGCTTTTAGCTTTCTATGCATTTAAAAAATTATACTTAATTGCAATCATAGTCTGATTATGTAATCCTTTCTTTATGCTTGAGCATCGAGAATAACTCCCCTTTTGCAGTTATGCTCAAGGAGGGTGAAGTTTTCATATAGAAAATATTTCCTGCTTTTGAGATTACATCTTACGTATGAATGGGTAGAATCTGTCTTAATAAACTTAATGAAATAAAATTAATTGAGTTAATAAACTGGAAGTAGATTGGGCAAGAGCACCTACAATTTCTAAGACTCTCGTACTACCAAATGTTCTCACAAATTTTCACCAATGTGCTAGTTTTACTGCCGCTTGGGATCGTGTTCAGATCTTTCATTTGTGAAAGTGAAAAATCACTCTTCCACAGGCATCTGGGAAGCCTCCCTCATCTCTCAGGCTTGTTTTGTGTGTTTCACCGAGAAGCCTTCCTCACTTTATTATGAAGGGGCTGAGAAGCTTTTTCCTAGTGGCTCTGGCGGTTTGCTTGCGGTGCTTCACTCCCAAAACTTTAACATCCTCAAGGCCAAACTGCAAAAAAGCGCTACTGAAGAGGGCTCAGCGCACTAAGATTTGGTCTCTGCGCCACATTCTTGGAATGGCCAACATGGTCTTGGAATATTTCCAAATGTTCCAAACTGGACAATGAAGGTAATAATGGGTTTCTTAATAGTTCCTGCCCTTGTTGTATGCTATTTACTTTAACTGGAATTTACAAAGCTGTCTGTGCTATGGACAGCTTAGGCGTATGCTGAACCAGTCTCCCCGCCCCTGCCCTTTGGCACGCCAACAGTGCTGCTTGGCCAACTCGAACTTGCTCCTGGTCTCAACAGAAAGCTGCTCCCCACCAGGCTCCCCGTCCACCCTGTGGTCGGATCACCCTTACTCTCTTAGAGCTCAGCTTGGCTGGCTCTGTGCAACCACTCACCAGCAGTTTCACTGTGTCGGTGCATGACCTGAAGTATATATACTTCAGAGAGACAACTTCTGGTTATGTGAGTGGCTTGTGTTAAACACTTTTCTCTTTTCTTTTACTTTCCTCTTTCTCTCTCTCTCACTCTCTCTCGCTCTTGCTCTCTCTCGCTCTCTCTCTCTCTTTCTGGCAGTACCAGGGATTGACCTCAGGACCTTGTGCTTCCCAGGCAGGTGCTTACGCCGCTAATCTATCTCCCTGGTCCTTATCCTGTACCTTAAAGGGCATCTGAGTGACTATCTTCTGCTCCTCTGTCAGTCATTACACTGCAATAACTGGCAGCTCTTTTCCCTCTGCTCCTCAGCCCAGAAGCCTCAGCTCTTCTTGATGTGCCTGATGCCCAGCTCACATGCCCCTGCCCTCCTTGCTGCGTGTCTTGGACACTACTGTCATGCTCACATTGAGAATGTCCTTATGCACCGATCTGATTCTCCCATTCCCCTCCATCAAATATACTGAAGGCTCATCAATGTTGCTAGAATCAGATGACTGCATATGCTCAGTGTACACTCTACCTCACAGTTTCTAAAGCCAAACATGTTTGTTCTCCCCTTCAACCCTTCTCAGGGTCCCATGTGTCTGGAATAGCTCCATCCCTCCGAGCCCCATTCTGGCCTGACACCTTCCAAGGTCTCACTCCACCTCTCCTTTCCCTAGAAACCTGTCCAAGCCCAAACTCAGCCCCTGGGAGACAGGGGAGACCTGCTCATCCATAGAACCATACTTGCTGTGCTCGAATCGCTTGGTTTCAATTCCAGCTCCATTGTTTCTCAGGTGAATGACCCTGAACAAATTATTCTTCCAATGTGAAAACCAGTAACTTATTAACCCCATATAATTTTTAGAAAGAATTGGGCATATATAAGATGCTCAGTAAATTCTGGCTGTAAACCTACCCCACCACTGGACTAGGAAATGTTAGAAAACTAGTGCCACATTTATTTCTGTATCTTGGTGCCTACAACAGAGCTTGGCATATATTGGGTGCTCAATAAATACCTTCTGAATACAAGTATGAATTAAATACTTCTATGCGACCAAATGGCTACCTCATCTGTTTATGTGCTCTCTTACTATTTTTGTCTTTTGCTGCCATAAACTGTTGCCCACTGTCATGTGCCACTCTGCCTTGGAGCCTGCCGAGTATGGCCTGAAACCTCCATAAACTAAATAAACCTTTGTTTCCTTAGTTTTGGCATTGGGTATTTTGTCCCAGCAACAACAACAAAAAGTAACCATGACAGAGTATGGTACCAGGGCTGAGGTTGTTGCTCTGACTATACCTGACCATGTGGTTCAAGAGCCTTTGGGAACGGCTTGTGGGAAGAATTTGGAAAGGTTCAGTAATGTCACTTGAAAAAAGCAGAGCTGGAACTCCTTGGGCTGTTCTGTGTGGGAGATTCTGCTCAGAGCTCGGAAGACCAGAAGGCTGACAGAAATCCTGCCGGCAAGGACGAGGCTCAAGAGGTGTCTGCTGGGAAGAAGGACTTCCTGGGTCTGTTGGAAGGATGGCAGAAGGGCTGTTATGGCTTGGCAGAAAGTCTGTCTGTATTTTGCTCATGTCCAGAGACTCTGCCTAAGCCTGAGATTAAGGGCGGTGGACTAATTAATTGGGCAGAAGAAATTTCATGGCAGGTGAATGGTGAGGCTCTGGCATGGCTCTTGTTGGGGCTTCTAGCCAGATATGGGGTGAGAATCAAGAGCAAAGAGTCCAGTATGATGATTTAGAAAGTTTTGAATCTGGCCAGAAGGGAAGCCCCGGTACAGTTGTGGACTGTAAAGACAGAGAGTAGGAGATCTTGGCTGCTGAGAAGAAACAGGAGACTGTAAAAGATGGCCTGAGACCACCACAAGAAGCAGAAGTAGCCACCCTTTGCAGCCTCAGATCTGCAGAAATGAAAGATGCTGCTTTGAGGAGAAAGCCAGAGAGCGACCAGAACAGCAGCAGCCACGCTCTGTTCCAGAAGGGCAGTAGCAGCCGCACCAGGTTCCAGAATGGCAACAGCATAGAAAATTTGTTCCTCAGAATTGGATTTAGAATTTTCAGCAATCCAGGCACTCAACTCCTATAGCCAAGAGCGAAGAAAGCCTGGCTACTGCTCCAACTGGCAGCGGACCCTGGCATCACCCATGTGGCGATGGTTTTAGAACACACGCAGGATGCAAGAGTGCTGAGGTTAAAAAGGCTTTCACCTCAATTTCAAAAAAAGCCTGGGAGGCCAGGCAGTGTGCTCCTGAGGGGGCCGTGAGTAAAGCTATACGGAAAAAGCCAAAGGTATACTGCAGACCCCAAGAAGTTTGAAAAAGCCAAGAACGTGGATTGTTTGAGGAAAGCTGCAAGGAGAAAACAAAGCAGGCCCAAGAGAGAAACCACGAGAGCTACAACTACCAGAAATGTCACAGAGGCTCAGCCACAGGAACTCACAATTTGCCACAGATCTCCTCTGATGTTGTAGGTGAAACTACAGGACTCAATGTTCACCCTTCTGGATTCTGGACTTGCTTTGGTCCCAATGCTTTGTATCCTCCTTTTTGTATCTTATGGAATGGTAATGTTTCTCTGTGTCACTGGACGCTGGAACGGCTTTTTATTTGTACAGGGGCTCAGAGAGCTAAGAGTCTGCCTTAGATCTTGGAGAAGACTTGGGACTTGGATTGTTTAGCACTGCTGAAACTGTTGGGACTTTGGCAACTCTCGGAGAGGGACTAAAATGCCTTTTGCATAAAGTGCATGAATCTTTGGGGGGCCAGGGATAGAATATCATGGTTTGTGTCTAGATGTCCCCCCAAAGCTGCATGCAGTCATGGGGCGAGGAGCTTGCATATAATATAAGGGAGGGAAAGAGGCCTGCTCTCTACTGTTCTCCCTTTTGTTCTTGTTAATTTTGTCATTTTCTGCTGCCATGAATGGCTGCCCTCTGCCATGTGCCACCCTACCTTGGAGCCAGCTGAGTATGGACTGAAATCTCCATAAACTATGAGTTAAATAAATCTTTCCTTCCTTATTTTTGGGTGTTGGGTATTTAGTCCCAGCAGCAACAACAAAAAAGTAACCAAGACAAGAGACTAATCTAATACTCCTGGGAGGGAAGGAAGTTTCTCTGCCAAGGAATGGGGCAGCGTCTCCAGTGAAAACCTTCTTATTTTTATTTTTAATGTATTTGGTTGTTGCAGGGTCTCACTACACAGCTCAGACTCGTGGTGATCCTCCTGCTTTCAGCCTTCCCAGTGCTGGAATTACAGGTGTGTGCCACTATGCCTGGACTCAGCTACTGGCTCTGCCCACCCTGGGGGTGGGACTGGTACATCAAGTGGTACCAGGGATTGAACCTCGGTCCCTGCCCTTGCCTAAGCTTTCCGAACCAGGCACTTTAGTCCCACTGAGTTATCTGGCTGCCCCAGCAAAAACTTTTTATAACTATTTACCAGACAGGATCAGTAAGACTTTGCAGCTGGGCACATCAGGGGCGAGGAAAAACATTCATAGGATGGTGTTTAGATGTCTGGCATGATGACGCTAAGCTGTAGTGCCACTGCTGGGGATGGGCACGATGGGGGCGGCAGCCTGGGCTGTGCTGTAAGGTCTACAGCGTGACAGTGGAGGGGGTGACGGACCTGACATGGGACACAATCGAGAGACCAGAAGTCAGGACCATACAACCATGGACAGCCCAAAGCACCACGTGTAGTGGGGAAGGGGAAAGAGGGAGCTCCCTGTCTAGGCAATTGCTGAACAATGCCTCTGAATATTTTATAAGGAACATTCTACGCAAGCGATGAGAGTCATTGAAAGAACAAAGGAAGGCTCTCTTCAAGGCATTTTTGTTGCTATGAAAGAAATCAGAACTTATTATAGGGCAACAGTAATTGAGACATTATTTTATTGACTCAGGGATACTAAGTGAGAACTCAGAAGTGTAACCAGATATATATGAAATGAAAACTGAAATGAAGAAAGGGATAAGTTATCTTCAGGATGGGAAAATGTGAAACTATACCTGTACAGCTCCTAGGATATACAACAATAATTCTAGGTAGAATCATTTCCTAAATGCCACAACAAGTTTTAGAAGAAAACATAGGTGAAAAATAACTCTGTGGCATCATGTACGTCCTAAACAAGACACAAAAGCCCTAAATCATAGCTCGAAGAAAAGTACTCTTCACCTGAGCTAAAACGAAGAATTCTGCCCAACAACGAAAAGGACATCAAGAATGTGAACAAAACGGAGGAGGGGGAAGATTGTTGCAACACACAGCTAGCACAGGAGAAGATACAAACAACAACGCCAAAGTCAACTGTCAGTAAGAAATAGGAAGCCTAGTCTTGTAACGTTTTGTTACTCATATGTAATTTAATTTCTGGTTTAAAACAAAGTGTATCACAAAGGAAAAAGCAAACCACCTGGCCGATACCATGAGTGCCACCCACCCTGTCCAGCCTGCAAAGACGCTGGTAATCACAGCTAGCCTCTCTGGGGGACACTTGTCAATACTTATTTTTTTAAAACATGACTTTGCAAATGCACTTCCAGGAAATGTTCAAGAGAAATTCTCATACACATAAAGCACCAGTGAAGGCCATACTCTGCAACACTACTTCTAGAAGAATGAAAACAATTCAAAACACTCACCGAAAGAGTTTAGTACAAATAAATGACACCCATGCAACAGAATCTGAATCAAGCACACAGACTGATGGGAACTGTCACTAAGCTCTGATACAATAAGGATCAGGAATACGGGACAGAACATTAAAAAGGGGAGCAAGCTAGAAGGTAGAAGGTGGAAAAAATCCTCATGCTACGTACACAGAGCATTTCTGCAGGTACCCAAGAAGTCAATGAAAGCGATTGTCTCGGGAGGGAGCCGAAACGATTGGGATTGAAAGTAGCTACTTAGCCCTCATTCCAAATCTGCAGCTCCTTTCCATTGGCGTCTCACCATGAACGTGTTTATTACCTTCTCAAAAGATAAAATCTCCTGATAAAATTTCATCCTCCTTAAAAACTCATAGCGACAAATATACCTATATATTTTTATAAGTGTACCTGTAATATAAATATCATACTGAAAAGAATGGTAAATTTGCGTGTGTCAATATAGAATGCACAGGAAGTTTCTTTCTGGAATAATGATGATGTTCTAAAACTGATGGTGGTGCTGGACGACCAATTCTATGACTATACTAAAGCCACTGGATGTGCACTGCACACGAATGAACTGCACACTGTACCAATTTCATCTCTTATTTTGTATCTGTGTGGTGCTAGGAATCAAACCCTGGGCCTTATACATGGTAGGCAAGAGCTCTACCATTGAACTACTGAGTTTTTTCAGTAAAATACACACCTGTGTGCATGCATAAATAGATAGAAGAGTTTAGAAACTGCAGCCCAAAAGTATAATGTGGTCCATCACTGGTTTTCTTCTTTTCCCGACGATTGGTTTTTATAAAGTTTTATTGGAACAGGGCCACACCCACTACATATCATCTATGGCTGATTTCACATTACAATAGAGCCCTGATACTAAAAAATCTTTAACTCATATAATTGAGTAAAAATAAAACCCTTAAAATAAAACGCTTAAATGCTGTACACAATATGACATAAATATCAGGAGTTCATGTAATAGCAATAGAAATGTTTCGGCAGTACAAGCACCAAACCAAGCTGACACTCCTGGTTACTTCCAGGTAGAGATGGACAGGCAAGGAGTAGGGCTGGTCACAGGGGATCTGGGCTTGAGTTGTAATTCATTCAAAAAGCATTGTATTTATGTTAAGGACCCAGGTAGAACAAAAATGTTAACGCTCATCTTGGTCTTAATTTGCCTAAGTACTGCCAGAATTTTAAGGTCCTCATCTACCTTCTGGTTTTTTCAGATCTTTTTCCTAGCGCTGTGTTTACATTTGCCCTTCATCAGTTTCAGAAGTGAGACTCAGAAGTTGTAAGGTAAAGTGGTGTGCCTGTCACTAGTGTGGTCACAGGCCAGCAAAGTGCCAGGTCCTGGTGACAACCAACTATTTCAGACACACAGTTCCCATCGCAGGGGACATGTGACTACTAGTCTCAGGTTCAGTCTCCCTTGCAATTAGTCCATGCCCACAGGCTTTATGTTAATACATTCACATACTTTATCAGATCTTCATGAAAGTGATGGCACCGCTAACATTTTCCTACACTTCAGAATGCAAGCAGGTTGGACTGCTCTTTTAACAGAGTATCGCTTGAGAATGAAACTAACCCATTGCCAATGAGCAATTCAGCCCCTAGAATGGCACATGTGTACCTTGAGTCTCAACCAAACTGTTTTAGATCATAAATTATCAGATAATTAGGTATAAATGATAAAATATACTTCATCATTAAGAAAACAAAGCACTCTTTCAACTGGAGGAAAAACCAAATTGGTGTGGGACAATGATTAGTTTAAAAACTTAATGGCAATGGAGTTTCCTAAAGCAACAACAAAATGCCAAATAGTGTTTCCAACTACATAGATCTATGCAGAAATAGATCATAGACAAGCAGAAAAGGCAAATAAATGTTCTACAACAGTAACAGAAAGTGTCCAAGTGAGAAAGAAATGCGAATCCAAAGCCTAAGACATCATTAGGGCCAAGATGTCGGGAGCAGCGTATGCCACGTCTCTGTTGGGCGGCCACCCCCCAGGGGCGTGCGGCTCTGTAATGGTGAGCCCACAGTGGCTCCTGCTTCTGAGCACAAGGAACTAGCACACAACCCCAGGAGGGCTGCTCACCTGAAGTAACCCGGGAAAACCTCTCCACACACAAAAGCGATATACGAGGGAGCAAGGACCAGTCGCCAAATTCATTTGTAAAAAATGTGGTTTTAAAATATTTTGTTGATAAAATCTTCACAAAGAAGAACAAGTGTTGAGTATTATCAAAAGAGAAGCATTAAAAATCACACACCTACAAATAAACACACAGACACACACACACACACACACACACACACACACACACACGTACTTCAAATTCAGTACGATTTCATTTTAAGCTTCTCCTTGGGAAAAAGGTCCACTTCTAGCACACTCACCTCCGTGTTCTAGAAATACTCGGACACATCTTTCCTTTCCTCTCGCTGCAGAGAAATGAAGCAGGGTCCAGCCATTAGCGTCTCGGCCATTTGGAGAATAGCCCTGCTCTAGCATCTTCCGCACGGTGTGAACATCTCCGGCGGCCACCGCAGCCTGAATCTGCAACTCTTCCTGCAGTTCAGGATTCCTCCGACAATGGTGGTGTAACATCCTAGCGGAGTCCACTTCTTACCAAGGTTTCATTAGGTCCCAGGGATCAAGCTTTCAGGGAAGGCAGAATATGTGAATTTTAGAAATGGCTCCTGGTACTACGCCCATCAAATATTGCACAACCATCCTTTCGCTCAACCAGTAAACTTTAGTGATCTGTTTAGAGTTCTGCTTCCCATGTACCTGCTAAGACCAAAACTTTTGCGAACTCGACCAAAACTACAAATGATTTCAGAGGGATAGTCAAGCACAAAAACCAAGAACTCATGAGCATAGAACTTCTTCTGCTGTCTTTTGATACCCAAAACAACCAACCTATGAAAGTAACAGATATGTTCTGTGTAAAACGGGAGGGGCTGCCAGGTAGCTCGCACGTGTGAAGCAGCGGCGGGGTCAGATCAGTACCTGTTCTAGGCGTTCTGACTTCCATGGTACACCACGGAGGAGATTTAGGCTGTAAACTAGTCAAAGATAATTATCCCAAATTAGCATTAATAAGCGTGGAGCACCCAATGGCCGATCCGTACACTATGAATACTAAACACACTTAATTAGGAAGAGCAGAAAAAATATCGTTTATGTTCAGGCTAAGGCTGTAGCTCAGTAGAAGAGTGCCAGCATGCAGGAGGCCCTGGGTTTGATTCCCAGGAAACACAAATGCAAACACAGACATGGACACACACACACACACACACACACACACACACACACCCCAAGAGAAGCAAAAACCTTTAGGCTGGTTCTCTAGAGCAGTTCAAAAACATTTTACTTTTAGCCCTATGTTTTATTTTTAATCCAAGGTGTGAAGGCTGGGGGAACAAGAAGTAGGGTGTGCAGTGGGTTAAGTGAACAAGAAGAAAACGTTTGAATTCCACGCACCTTGTACCTGTTTCCATTTCTTTCTATCGGTGTTTCCTGCATTAGGTTACTTGAAGTATGGTTTACTAACCCTCTAAATACCATAGCCTCTACCATAGTAGCAAGATCGTATAACACATTTGTAAATTCTAAGACTCTAAACAACCCTTAATAAACCTTATGATTAAATTATTTTAAAGGAAAATACCTAGAATTCCCATAATCTCTGCTAGGTCGCAAAAGAGGTATGTAGACACCCTGAAATGAGATCTCTTTATACAAGTAGGAAAATCCCAAAATGAAATGGTGAGAGGTTTTACTTCATAAACATGCACACAAAACCTTTTGGAGTGAGTTTTTAAAATGTTAAGTATACACAAGGATCCAAACTAATAAGCTTCTAGGAAGACATTCAAAGTGGGTTAATTTGAAAGCATAGATCAGATCCATGCCTTAATTAGCAGCTTCTATTTCTAAAAATAAAAAAAAAAAAATTATGTGATAGAGCCCTTTGAAGACATTTAGCTCTCGTATGTAGGTTAGGCAGCTCAGGATAATCTATCAACAGTAATTTATTATACAGAACTCCTCATTACTGACTGTACTCAGAGAAACTAAGCCTAACTTAAGTTGAACAACCACAGCTTAAAAGTACAAATATCTGATATGGTTTTTACCTAGAAAATAATGTTATCATGAGCTAAGAATTACTACTGGATGTGATTTAAAAACATCATGCTACTGGTGTGAGAATAGCTATGATGTCAGAGAAAACTAGGAAATGAGAGATTTCTTGTCAGTTTGTTCTCTTGATCAACAAATTTTTCTTCTATCTCTTCCCTTAATTACATCCCTAAAATTAAGCCTTTTTTCTTACAGATTTTAAGAAAAAAAAAAATTCCCTGCAGGTAGGTTTTCACTTATTTTCTCTCAGTAATATAAAATAAAATGCTGAAGCTCATTCGCAGGAATTAATGGGGATTATTAATATATAATCAAATAATCAACTCTAACAATGTTTTAACTGGAATGGTTATTTTAAAGCTCTATTATACAAAAAAAGACGGAAAGAATATGAAAACAAATCTGGGTTTTCTTTTAGCAAATGCTATATTTTGTATACATTAATTGCTTTTTTTGGATTCATACTTTTGATCACATTTAAAAACTTTTGGGGGGGTACAGAAATCAAAGCTAGGGCCTTGCTAATTATGTGTTACACCACAGAGCCACACCCCCCTACATTTGCTGATTTCGAGGAAAACGTAAAAACTAAATGGCTTTTCCCTCAAAATAGCACCTATGACGGATGACCCTGAGTCTCCTTACCTTACAGAAGAGGGCGCCTTCTCCTGGGATATGCACTGCCTAACAACCATGGTGCACGCTCATCATGGGGAGGGGGTTCTGGGTGTGTTCAGGCCGCAGAGCCAAAGAGCTTCTTCACCTAAAAATAAACCAAATACCAATCATAGGAAAGCTCCTTAAAATAATTAAGAATCATAGCTGCCTACAGACTCTACCTTTTGCTAAATCTGCATTTTAGCACTTCACAATAAATCTACAAACAGAACTCAGATAAATTCTTAGATAAAAACGATCTTGTGATACTACTGTCCAAGATGGTTTCAAACTTTTTTTCCCCCAGAATTCCATAACCCCCTTCATGTAGTTTTAAAAAAAAAATTGTAAAGAAAATAAATCACACATTTGGAATTTGGGTGTCAGCAGAGCTGCTTCTTTTTCTGCTCTTTACAATGTATCTTCAGACTTGTTTTCTTTGAATTACTTTTTAGCCGACACGTCATCACCTAGTCTTTCTAAACAGGATTAAGAGTATCCATGTATTGAATATTGGACAGGGCCAAAGTGGAATCTATGGAATCTACAAGAAGATTTCATCTTTAAAGGCTGGCTCTTCACATGTTTCCAGGGCATAAAGTCTATGCTGTTCAAATTGTTCTCTTTTGCGTATTCACTCAACTAGGTAAAACACTCATGACAGTAATGCAGCTGCTCCGCGTGATGCCTGACAAGACTCGCCCTACATCTCAGAGGAACCTTTCTCCATGTCAACTGAATCCTAGCTCCACGAATTCCATCCAGGTGAAGAACACAGGCAAAATGACCCCCACACATCGCAACAGAACCACTCCAAGAATTACGCACTGGGAGGACTGCCACTTCCTTCCCTGGTGGTGGGGTGCCAAGCCCCGAACGACTTAAACCTTCAGACAGGGAAATGACAGGCCATCTGGCGACCTGTCACACTCCAGGAAAAAAAAAAAAAGCAGTTATAGATGCTGTGGGCTGCACAGAAGAATTTCCAACCAATCTAAATTAGTATAATCCACTTCTACCTTTTGCTTTCTCACATCCCATTTTTCCTTTCAGACTTCTCCAAGGAAGGCAGAAACTGTCAACTTGCGCTTGGAAATAAAACCTGATATAAAACACTACCTACTGTTTTTAAATAAATGAAGTAGACATCATCAGAGTAACTCCTACAAGGCCGAGTAAACAACACAGAATGAAGAGGCCTTATAGAAATGGCTGATTTTAAGACGGGGCAGAAAATAAAGAAGATAAGCCTGGAGCATCTTGTAGTGGCAGAAAGAAAAAATATGTTCTAAGAAAATCTTCTGGGGTACATTCAAAGGATAAAGCAACCAACTGAAAGAACTTTCCATGGCCAAAGATGAACAACTGGAGCAAAGAAATACTTTGAATAGTTTGGCCTATAACCCAAAGTACAAAATAAATACAACTAAGTCTATATTGACATAAATAATTGAGTGAATAAACGAAGGAGAGAGAACCAAACCTTCTCTTCAGGATTCCAAACAATCTACATAGATCTTCTGGAAGAGAGGACATATATTAACATGAGACGCTAATAGGAGAAACTGGCTATAGGAACCTCGTATGATTGCTGAAGTTTTTCTGAATGTTAACATCAAGACTGTTTCTAAAATGTGCATCAGCATTTCCATATTGAGCCTCATGCTTTTCCACATATGGCTCCCAATGACTTTTTCACCTGAGTGACATTTACAGGTCAAGAATGGACAGCACCAGACACTCCACTGCTAAGAGCATCCTCAACACCCGCCGCCTCCCAAGAGAAATGGAAACATCCCAGCGCTGTTCCAAGGCTGTGAGCCTCTCTGTGGCTTTTGCTGGCGTCCAAATACCCATCATCATTCCACAAGAGGGGCCTGGGCATGATGGGGAGACAGTGAGAGGTGGGCTTTGAAAAATATAAATAGTATTTATTACTAATATTGGGAAAAAGCTCGGGTTTAAGAGATGAAGGGACGATACTACTTCTCCCCATAGAAAGATGCTTAATAATAGAACTTGTCATAACTCCACGTAGCTACGTCACCCAGACAAATCAATGTCCCCTGGATGCCTGTGATGTTCCCAGCACAATGCTAACCCTTGGCCACAGGCATCAGCTCTAGACGGCACTTTAATAAGGCGCTCTGCATACTTCATATGGTATTTTTTTAAGTCCTGGAAATTTCAGAGTTCTTTTTCTCTCTTCTGATAATAAGAAGCACTATAAATACTAACAGATTTAAACCAAAAGGCACTCCTACATGAGCTGGTGCATCAATCTGTACAGGGGTAAACATGTACACATACGTATACCATGGGCACACGACCCTGACAGCTGCATCACTGTGAATTATGAAGGACAAAGAGTTATCACCAGAACATCTCACTAGGCCAAGGCGCCAGGCAAGTACTTGATTTCTTCCTGGCGTCGGAGCTGCACCCCACAGCATACAGTGACTCATGCGATATCCACTGGTAAAGGTCCCTGTTAAGGACTGAGGAAGGCCACAGGTGAGAGCATACAAAGCCTATTTCCTCCCAAGGAATATAAATTTTAAAAATCTCATTGCTCAAGGAAGTCACCTATAAAATCAAGGGACAGGGCAAAAGAGGCAATTCTGAAAATAGTACTGAGTCAAGTGTCAGGCTGTCTTAATGATGCGCTATGGACTCAGAAGCTAGTTATTCTCATGGTATACTTTTTAGAAATTCCATTGTAGGTTTCACAGTTAGAAAAAAGTATACAAACATGTGAGTCTTTAAAATTAAGTATCAAAATGAACCATTTCCCCAGTGTGGATAGTTTTCTCACTCTTTGTTGTTGTTGTTGTTCAGTACCAGGAATCAAACTCAGGACCTTGTGCTTGCCAGGCAGGCATAGCACCACTGAGCTATATCCCTAACCCAGTGTGTATGATTTTTACGAGGTCTTACTGCTATTTCTACTAACTCCTGAAATTTTGCTAACTCATCTTTTCCATTCTATCTAGGATTGAAAGAAAACAATCTAGACTTGTGAATTTTAGAAACGACACATTTAAGATAAATTACCACCTAATTTCTACATAGAGGCGAAGTGGTCTTTATTGAATTAGAAACACAGTTCCTGCCTCACATAGTTAAAAGAACGCCTAGGGGCCGGGGAGATGGCTCAGTGGAATAAGCGCTTCCCTGGCAAGCGCAAGGGCCTGAGTTCAATCCCTAGTTCCGCCAAAAATAAAATAAAAAATAAAAGAAAAGAAAGCCTATATTGACACAGTAACATATATAATAACCACATAATAAAATAAGTCCAAGGTCTGTCCAAAACTACATAGTCTTCACCAAACAAGACCATATTGCCCCAACTTTTCCTGGCATAAAGGACTAAGTAAGCATTTTTTTTTTTTTTTTTTTTTTTGGTATACTATTTTCACTGTAAGCCCACGTCTTCTGAGTAAGTGATACAAATTAGAACCCCGGTGCTGTCTGATTTCACACAAACTGCAAACAAGATAACAGCCTACTACACAAAAGATGAAAAATGCACTTGAATGCAGAATAAACAAAGATACAGGCTGTCAGGAAATAACATCGGCAACCAAGGATATTGGCTCTGAGAAAAATACATCCACCAACGGCTCACAGATGTAAGAGGGAGGACAGATGCAGAAACACTAGGCAGCCAATCAAAACACACAACACGGCTGAAATGCACGGTGACGAGCTCTACTTACATGCTCAAGAGCCTAGGACCCAAAATAAAGCCTCGGTGTTATTTCAGTACTGCTCGACATGGCACAGCGTTTAGGTCCCTAAACAAGTGAGGGGATCGCATTTCCCGCACAGTCCTGGCTCACCAAATAACTTGAGGATTTATCCTCAGGTACAACTTTTGACTCCCCTGAGTTCCAGCAGAAAACCCAGTAACTTCCATGAGATGTAGAATGAGGCGATAAAACAATTTAGAACTCATTTATCCAGACCTGACCCAAAGCTTAAATCACAAACATATATGATGTGGCTCATTAATCTTATTCTATGAAATAATATGCGCCAATACAGTCTTGGCAGCCCATGTACCAGTGCCTAGAAGAAGACAAGTATTACGATTAGGGACTACACTCAACTGAAAATGACATCAAAGGTGGAAAGTTCAGTATTAGATACAACAGAAGCTCTCCATGACTCTAACTTTTTAGACATCATGAGAATCTCTATGGAAAGTTTAAATGTGAATAAAATAAAGATAAAACATTAAATAATTATACACCACTGACCACAGCGCCCTACAGATGCACCATTACTAGCTTCAATTAAAATCAATTTTTTTCCCCTATGTAATTATAAATCTAGATTTACCAAATAAATCAAAACGATGTGACTGGTGCAATAGAATTAACACAAAGTTGACTGCCAGACTAAAAAAAAATATAAGCTATCTCACTGACCATGTTAATAAATACCTAACTTAAGTATTTTAAATGTTTAGTATAATCTAGACCAAACACTCAATCATGCTAGTATTACATATACAACAGAAGCCGACAATTTATATAAATTGCTTAATCTTAGAAAAACTATTAAAAGGTGAGCAAGTCTGTATTATTTAGGCAGTGAGAATCGAATGGCCAGAAACCATACAAAAAGCAATGTTCTCTCTTACTAGTCTTATCTGTTAATGACAGACCTCCTGACCATCTCAGGCGAAAACACCCCTCAGATCTGAAAAGTTCCTTTAATTAAATCTAAAGCAGAAAAAAAAAAAAATACTTATTTCATTTAGACTTTTAAAACACACCCCAAATATTTAAGTGGTTTTTAAAGTTCTAAAACTATCTCTAGACATCTCATGGCAATTTTCGTATTTAAATAATATAAGCTAGCATTCAATTTTATAAGTTTCTGCCTAGCTTTTATGGAAATGGCCAACTGCCCTCGATTCCTATATACAGATAAAAGGATGCTCTAAATTTTGACTGTGGAGTGGTCACTGGCAGATACAGACTCTAAATCCCACTCAGAATATACTCCCCTTTGGTGTCCAGTTCTATGTCTTGAAACTATGTAAATCCTCAGATTCCCCCAGAAATATCTTTAGTTCTGTCAGGAGAATTAGCAGAACCAGCAAAGATACTTATTTCTGTGGAAGAAAAAAAGTCCAGTGGAACAGGGTAAATAAAAATCTACAGGGCGTCTATTACAGAAGGGGATGGAGGGTGGTAGCGGGGGAGGAGTTACCAAGTATACTGTATACACACACTAATATGCCAAAATGAAACTTATTACTCTCTATAACACATATGCACTTGTTTAAAAAGCTCTTCTATTTTAAGTACTTCTTTGAATCAAAAAATCCTACACAATCTCAGATATCAAAATAACAGGCTAACAAGTTGGTTTGTATTGTTAGTGGATGTTAGAAGTCATTCACTTGGCTAATTTCTGAATTAACTCTTGTTCAATTGCTGTGCTCATACACACTCTTTAAAAATTACATTAATGTCCCACACTTACCTTTAGTATATTTTGAAAGGCAGCAAGAAAAGAGGTAACAGAAATGTGACCACTTGAATTAGATGCTTCTCTTTTAATCTAGCAACTTTTCAGGTAAGCATTCTGAGATGAGAACACTTAAGAAAAGCACCAAAACGAAGCCCCACATAGCCAAACAAATCAAAGCATTCTGTTGTTTCTAATTTCTGTCCAATGACTATTAAAAGACAATGTGCAAAATTCTTTTCTTTTCAGTACTGGACTGAATCCAGGACCTTCATATTGAACTACATCCCTGGTCTTTGGGTCACCACACCAGGTTTTAAAAAATTTTTTTTCTTCAATTTGGAGAAAGGATCTCCCTGAATCACTACACTGCCTAGACTGAACCTGAGATTATGACCCTGCTGCCCGTCTGCTGAGATTAGGGATGGGAGCCCCCAAGCCCAGTTTGTGTAACTTTTTCTACATTAGTTTATAATACCTTAGGTATAACAAAAGTTCTTTATTTTTTTGTCAACATTTTGGTATATAGCCACATTTGTCATATACAAAAGCCCAAAGAATTAATCATACATAAGCGCTTCAGAAGATAATATTACTTTCATTCTGCTCTGGCTCTTAGAAGGTACACATATTTGGCTTTTACCTCAAGTCATCTACTTATCTGCACCTACCAAACTACTGCCAATTAGGCTTCTCAGAAGATTTCCTGATGTGAAGGTAGAGAAAAGGTGACAGCAGAGGTAAGGGGCAAAACAGTAAATTGTGGTTTAATTAAACAGCAGAGTCATTCAGAATCAACAAGCAATTAACATGGAATTGGGGAATTCCTGGGAGAGTAAGGAAGGAGGGGAGCTATAAAAAGGTCTCAAGGTCTCAGAGCAGCCTACATGTCATGGTATATCAAACCATAATACAAAACACAGAAACACACTGAACAGAAAAAAGAGAAAAATACGGATCTGGAAGAGAAGAGTTATTAAAATATTAAGGTTCAGGCCTGGGCAGTGTTTCTGTGGTTTTGCTAGGAAACCAGGGTCAAGAAAAAGGTGCATTCCCAAGCACCCACCCTGAAAATAAAGTACTGCTTAACGAAGTAGGGGCCAGGAATAAACAATGGGGGAGGGGACGGCTGGCTCATTACCTGGATAGAGGATGCTGCTCCGAGGCACTGGGCTCGCTGCCTCGCGGGTGGGTGGGCAGACCCTTCCGGCTCTCGAGTGTCTTCCCTGGAGGCTCAGCCCTGGAAAACACGAAGCCCTGAGTGATGCAGTCGGTGCGGTGCCCAGGCCAGGAGGGGAGGGTGCTGGGGCTGGGGGAACGAAGCAAAGACCTGGACGGTGGCAAGAGCAGGTAAGGCAGAGGCAGAGTCTCCGCTCCCCCCGACCCCCGGCTGCCCTCTTCCCCTCTGGGGAGGTAACTGACTTTACCTGGGTCCTCAGCTGCTGCTCCTCTTCCTCCTTTCAGCCTCCTCCACACTCACCAACTTCTCCATTGAAGAAACACTCCGGGCAGGGCCAGACTCGGGTGTTCTCGATCTTCCTCGGTGTCTCACGGCCCCAAGTGAGAGAGCATCAGGACAGTGGAGAGGTCGAGGGTGGCGGTCCGGGCTGCCGGGCAGCCTCGGGGCAGGGTGCAGGGAGGAAGTCCCGCCTGGGGGTGGGGGGGAGTCCCAGTCCAGGGGCTCCGAGCAGGGGACTGCGGCGCTCCGGGCCGGAGGCTTCCAGCTAGGGAGGGACTCAGGAGGTCTCCGGACAGCAAGGTCCCAGCTCGTACAGGGTCTGAAGTGCCAGCCGCTAGCTCTCCCGACAGGGGTCTTGGGATGCACTTTGCACTGTGCCACCCCCGCCCCCTCCCTCTAGCACTTTGGGGTCACTGGGATGGGACCAAGCTCTCAGTAACCAATCAGCGGCCGCACTCAAGCCTGAGCCCTGAGCCGTAAACCAGGTCCGGAGCGGGTGGGGGTGGGAGGTGGGGGTGACTTGGTTGGTTGGTTGCTTCCTTCTCTCCTCCTTATCCCTGCAGCCCCCACCTCCTGTTGCCGTAAAGCTGCCTGCGGATTCGCGACAGTTAAGGGAGGCGTGTCCTTCTGGGCTGGAACTCGTCTCCTATTGGTCTCATTCACCCACCTCCCCCAGGTGGCTTTCGAGGCTCCGCCCCCTAATGGTGGGACTCCAAGTAGTTGCTAAGAGACATTGTACGCCGACAAGGCCTCTGCGCATGCGGGAAGAGAGACTAGCGTGCTTTTTCTGCCCAGTGAACTACGGTGGCGCAGAGAGGGCAGATGCGGACCCGCGCTGGCGGTGCCAAGGCAGCGGCCTGAGCCAGCTCCCAGGCAGGTCGGTAGCCCCGGGAGACGTGTGTGCCGCAGGCTGAGAGGCTGGTCCGCGAGCTGGGGAGGCGGCGGTCTCCAGGAAGCTGGGAAAAGGGGCCCCTGGGCTGCATCATTTCCTCGGAGCTTTTGAGCCGCAAGTGCCTCGCCTTGGTGAGTCCGCCGGACTCGAGACCGCCTGGCTGCCCCCTGGGGATGCTGCGCCTGCTGGGGAGAACGCGGCTTGGGAAGCCAGGTACCCGGGCAAGGGCTTTCTTGCAGGAACGGCGATCCTCACGGGTTTCTGCGAGGGAAGGGAACTGGCTAGTGGAAGTACGAGAGGGGGAATTTTAAAACGTGTTTGTTAAGTGCGTTTAATCATTTATCGAGTATGTGTTGGCGAGGCATTTTTGAAATTAATGGGAAGACAGCAATGAGCGAGACTTTTGCTTTCACGTTACCAGGAGAAACAGAAACAACCCAGTCGGGGACAGGTAATATGAAGAAAATTGGGCAAGATAATGGAATCGCGTTTGACCAGGACCTGATCAGGCTTTTTTAGGTAGCCGAGAAAGTTCTCCCAGAGAGCAGCTACGCGAATGGCACAGAGCTAGCCGTGCTAATAGGATCTGGGGGAAGAAATCTGCAGGTAGAGTCATTGAAAATGCAAAGCGTCTGATGCTGGAGTAAGCTTTGCACTGTGCAGAAACCGAGTGAAGAAGGTCGCCGTAGCAGAAGCAGGGTTTGGGGGACAGGGAGATAGCTCAGTAGAATAAGCGCTTCCCTGGCAAGCGCAAAGGCCTGAGTTCAATCCCCGGTTCCACCAAAAAGAAAAAAAAAAAAAAAAAAGCAGGGTTTGTAAGGAGAGAGGGAATGATTGATAGTGATTGACTGCAGGTCATGCGGAACCCTGTATGCCTTGGTAGAGGCTCTTATGTTTTGAAAAGATCATTGGTTACTCAGTTAGAGGAGACTGTCGTGAGGAGCTGACTTACTTCAAATGTGGAGAGAACGGTTGTTGTAGTTGCCCAGCAAGAGACGACATTGTCTCAGACAAAAATCACCCAGTACACCAGGAATTACATTCAACTACACCAGTGCCCTCCAAAGAAAGAAAAAATGAGGAAAGTCTTCTTGACTGTATGTAGAGAAGCTTTTTTAATTTATCAGCTACTTTTCTGTAATGAAATGTTAAAATACTTGGCAGCAAGTGGGGGGGGGGTCATAAGCATTCCATTTATCCCCTACACTGTCATTCATTTATTCAAGAATACTTTTCTGGCACCTTCCACATGAACTATTTATGTACTTACGAGGGCAGACTACTTAAACACTCAGTTCAGTCCTGCGAGAGAAGCTCAGAGTCAGTGGAGGGGGATGTGGGCTAGAAGACAGTGCGCTGAGAGGAATGCTGTGAGCCTTTGCTAGGCAGTCTGATCCTAACTTGGATCTCTAAAGGGTGGGGGGTTTCCAATTTGAGGGTTATGCGTGGGTGGGAAATGTATCTAAGATTTAGTCGGAAAGAGTAGCCTAGGAATCTTTAAAGTTCACATGGTTCCAAGGACCTCAGAGGCAATTTGAAGCTTAGTTTGTGAGTTCCGCTCTTACAGGGTCTGCTAAGCCATGTTATGGAGGGTTAGACTTTATCCCAAGGAAATTAAGAGCTGTTTCTTGGAATGAGGTGGCTTTCCTCTTGTCTGATCCAAAATACTTGACCCCCTTCACCTTTTCCACAACCGAACTCTGCTCTGTGCCAGCTTTACATACCCCAACTTCACAGGCGCTCCCTTCTAATGAAACTAAGAACTTTGAAGTCACTCAGACTCTTACCATTTGTTCTTGATTCTCAATGAAGAACTAGCTAAAGGCCCCCAACAGTACCCATGCCATAAGCTGCATGTTGGAATGCCTTGAAATTTCTTCCACCAGATAAATTAGCCCTTACCCACATATTAGTCCAATTATTTAAATACAGGATGACCAAAAACTGCATTTTTTTTTTCCTTTCTGTTTAGTACCGGGTCTCACTACAAGATCAAACTCCTAGTGATCTGCCTGTGTTCAGCGTCCCAAAAGCTGGGATTACAGGTGTGCACATACTAGTCCAATTATTTAAATACAGGATGACCAAAAACTGCATTTTTTTTTTCTTTTCTGTTTAGTACAGGGTCTCACTACAAGTTCAAACTCCTAGTGATCTGCCTGTGTTCAGCCTCCCAAGAGCTGGGATTACAGGTGTACACATACTAGTCCAATTATTTAAATACAGGATGACCAAAAACTGCATTTTTTTTTCTTTTCTGTTCAGTACAGGGTCTACAGGGTCTCACTACATAGATCAAACTCCTAGTGATCTGCCTGTGTTCAGCCTCCCCAGAGCTGGGATTACAGGTGCACACACCATACCCAGTCTCAATGGCCTTCTCAGTATACCCTAGGGCAGAGCCAGCACAGCCCGCCAGGAATCGAACCCTGGCCACTGTGCTCTGCCTAAGACTGTGCTTTAGTCCACTGAGCTATCTGGCCAGCCCTAAAAACTGCATTTTAAAGATGCTTTTATAAGATAATATTAATAAGAAATATAAAAACCAACAATTTTATCAAATTTGTTCAGTATAAGAATCAACTGGTTGAAATGCCATCTGTCTGAGTGATGCTGGGCTTAGTTGGTAGATAAACAAACATGTTGCCCAAATGATACTCTGGATAAACTGATAAGTGATTAATCTCTGTCTCTCATGAAATCTTAGAACACACATATACATAAACCTTCTGACAGAGCTTAACATATTTGGCCTAGAGTCCTAAGTGGCAGTAGAGGCCAGGTTCCCAGCTGAAACCTCCTGAGCCATCGTTGCCATTGGCCTTTTCATCAGCATTCTGGTCTGAGAGAAACTCTCATCAAATTGGGCTTATAGCATTCTGGGGCTACTTCTCCAGATAGCATCTCCAATCCTTTCCGGACTCCTCCTGTGAGCTTCCGAATCACCTAGCCGGGTACCATCACACCAATGATCCCACTTCTCCAGAACCAAAACTTGTATCATTTAGGGTTCGTTAGAGGACCAGATTTACAATAAAAGATGTATATGACATACAAAGAGTTTACTAAGTTAGGCTTACAGTGGCTGCCTACAGAGTCCGGGCTAGAAGAGTACAAATTGCGTTCTTCACACTGAAGAGTTGGAGGAGCCATTGTACGGTTAAAGGCCTGGAGCTCAGCAGAATGCGTGCGAGTGCACATCAGAAGGGTGAAGGAGCTTCACTGGAAGGCTGAAAGAGTGCGCTGGAGGCCTGCGGGGACGGGAGGTGACATCCCAGGAGACTAGAGCCCTTCTAAAGAAGCAAAAGGGAAGACTTCCTTTGTTATTGTGTCCAGAGTAGAAGCCTCTTGGTTGGTGCCACCCACACCCAAGGTGGCTTTTCTCTCCTCAGTTGGCACTTTGCTGTCAGTCATCAAAGACACTCCCAGAACTCTGCTCCACTGGGCCAAGGTGTTTCTTAATCCGTCCAGGTTGGCATCACGATGAACTAATACCCTGTTCCTCTTACCAATGATACTTTATAATTTCAAATCTCTAAATATCCCTTTTTCCTTAACATAGATAGATTAATTACAATTAGAAACTGACTGTATTTGGGACTATACAGTCATATTAAATTTGTTAGCTTTTCGGCCCTACCATGATTTCTCTCTACTTAAAACAAAGTACAAAGTTTTACCTCAGAAATTTTGGGGGCTGGTGAGATGGCTCAGTGGTCTAAAGCACCTACTTAGAACAAGCTTAGCAAAACACAGGGACCGCGGTTCAATCCCCAGCACCACATGCCAGCCAGCCCCGCCCCCTGGTGGGCTGAGCTGGCCACACACACGTACACACACACACACACACACACACACACATAAATAAATAAAATTAAAAAAAAAAAAAGAAATTTTGGAAACATTTAGAATGGCTCATTTTTAATCCAGCTACTATCTTTCGTTTCCTTGTTTGTATGTTTGGTTTTGGGTGAGGGTCTTTCTGTGTTGCCCAGACTGAACTCAGGTATGCCGTCATCCTGCCTCAGTCTCCTGAGTAGCTGGGGTCACTGGTGCGCCACATGTCAGGCCCGCCCGGAGCTTTTGCACATTCCTTTTGTCTTTACATTCAGTAAGCAGGAGCACTTGCGCTGTGAATTTCTAGACTTTGTCTGTATGTGTCATCTAAGGTAATTCCCAGGAAGGTGCCTTGATCTATGCATTAGGCCTCCGGTATCCTTGAGGTCCTGGAATTTTAGATCTGTGGGAGACTTCAGGAATCACCTACTCCAGTGCTTTTCGAATTTTCTTAGCAGTTTTATTCTGGTGTTTAAAAAAATAGATTAAAGGTGGTGTTCTACTAGGGTTGTTCAAAGAAATGGATAAGAGGCCTTTTTGGGGGGGGACTTAACTGCTGAAGGAGGAGGCTCAGACCAATGGACTAGACTCATTAGAGCTAGAGACCAGCCATCAAACTGCACTTGAAAGTAGGCCAATGTTTTAAAGCCCCTTGGAGACCCCCAGCAGTACATCAGAAGGGGCCCCTCGTGCCAGCATAGCAAGGGTGTCCCCACTGACTGAACCCTGTAAGGAAAGTAAGTTTAAAATGATCTGTCTGCTGCTTGTTTTCTGCTTTTGCTTGTCTGCCTAGTGTCCTAGCTCTGCCGCTGAGTTCACTGGAATCTTTAGACGAGAGACATGAATCATTACAAGAGCCTATCTGACCTTTAACTTCATTGACTTTTTTTTTTTAACTGCTGAAATGTAATTTATAAGTTAATTTTAGAACATTTAATAATTATAGAATCAGGCAGTTTTGGACTTCAAAAAGGAGGAGACAGAGAATGAGATTAAAAAATACGTAAATAGTGATGAAGAACGCATGGTCTGAAAGTAGTCACAGAACGTCAGCAGCTCCGATAGTGGATTTGCTAGAGACAAAGAGTAAGAGCTGCTTCTTCTTTTTTTTTTTTTTTTTTGCAGTACCAGGGATTGAACTCAGGACCCTGCACTTGCCAGGCAAGCTCTTATTCTATTGAGCTATCTCCCTGGGCCAAGAGCTGCTTCTTGAGGGGCCTGGTCACCAGCCAGTCTCCTGCTCGCCATCGGGTGTGTTCAGGGTGGTATGGCCGTAGGCCCACAGGTTTGTCAATTAACGCCTTGTGTTCAGTGCAAGTTTTTCAGATCATTAGAAGATGGAGTTTTGTTATACCCCAAAAGCATCACTTTGCCGAGTTTCACAGAATGTGTTCCTAGATCCTCCTAAGGCGCTTCGTTGAGTTTCTGCTGTCAACTTTCCTCATTCTTAGATTATAATGTTTCGCTTCTTTAAAAGCAATTTAGATTGAATGGTTTTGTGGGGTTTGAGTTTTTGTTTTGTTTTATGGTGCTGGGGTTCTATATATGCTAGACAAGTGCCCTGTCCCTGAGCTATACTTCCAGTCCTAGATCATAGAAGACTTTGACATTATCATGACTATGTTTTAGCAGATACCATTTTCCATTCACTTAGATAAAAACAGATTCCCAATGGAATGGAAACTCTGATTTTACAACATATAAATGAAGTAATTCAGGGTAAATATTGATCAAGTTTAATTCATTTATGAATTAAATGACTCAAGTAGAATTGAATTTATTCGTTTAGTAAACAAGACTATCCTTGGAAAAATGCCCAAGCCCCAGTATGGTGATTCTTAGTTGGTCTCCTGAGAGTTGAAGGCTTATGGGATTTTCTTAGTGATATCCTAGGAATGAGTTAAGGCCCAGCGCCCAGCGGGCTTTATTGTGACCTCTTGCACATGGTGGCAGCGATGTTGAGCATTTTATTTTCTGCATGATAACCAATGTGGTTCTGGGACTGTTTAGGGTCCAGAGTGTAGTCAGGAGGACGAGCCAAATCCCATGCCGTACGATGGGGTCCCATCCTCTGTCTTTGTGGCCTAACCTAGCTCAGTTGTACTTCGCAGAAAGGGGAGGTGGGCTAGAGAGAGAAAGCTTGCTGTTGGCCTTGGTCCCAGCGTCCCAACACAAAGAACACCGAAGGGAAGGAAGCACACTGGCAGGTGTTGAGGTCCTACAGCGTAGCGCTTGTCTTGGTAATTTAAGGGGTTCTTTTCTTCACACTTTACCAGACCGCTTTAAGATGTGGCTTCAATGTGGGCTCTTTCTGTTGAGTTCATTGTCAGGTATAATGCAAAGACTAAATATGTGCCCAGTTCTGTACACTGTATTAATAATTTTCTGATGTCACATTTGTATTGTAATTGAAAATTCACAAGTCAAAAGTTACGTGGTTGTGGGAGCTGGCCATGTAATTCAGGGGGTAAAACACTCACCTAATATACGCAGCGCCCTACATTTGATCTCTAGTGCTGTGAAAAAAGGAAATTACAGGGTATTTTTAAATGTCTGAGATCAAAATAAAACTTGGGGTGTGGGAATGGTGCTCGGTGGTAGAGTGCTTTCCTTGTATGTGTGACGCCCTCCAATCCCCAGCACCAGAAAAAGATATGCATAAAAACTGTGTGACTAATTTTAAAATCATTTTCAACATAAACACTACTAAATTTATCTTCAGCTAGGAATACGTCCAACAAATCTAAGTGCATCTTGTGTATCAGGCACTGTGCTGAGAGCTCACGATGAGGGGAAGAAGCCACCCACAGCGCTTCGCGGGCTGTCAGCTAGCAAGGGACGTGCATAAGTAATGGCACTGGCAATTAAAATACAGTTGTTGCACATTCTGTGAAACAGCACTGGAATTGAGAGGCTGCAGGCACCCAGGAGGCCTGGCCTCAGAAGCTGTCACCAGCAAGGCAAAAGAAGTGTGGGTGGAAGAGCTTCCTAGACAGAGCAGCGCTGTGTCAGGGTCCAGATGCAGGAAAGAACCTGTTGAGGTGTCTAGAAGGAGTGCTGGCATGCACCTACTTCAGTTATGCAAATGTTTGCACCATACAAACCATTTGCCTTTTGCACACATTTAAGTGTGCACAGCTTTGCTGTAGTAGCAAAGTAGTTTTGTTTTTTTGTTAAAAACAAAAGCTGACAACCAGCCCTTACCTGTATGTGCAGAACTCCTGTAAAATGCTTAGTAAAATCTGGGTAGTGTCACTTCTATGGACATTCCCTAAATGCTACCCTGCTACTGGTGGCATAGTTGGGGTGTGGGGGCCCAGTGGACGTCAGGAAGGACATAAACTGATAAAGGGGAGTGAGTAAGTAAAGCTTGTCATTGAAAGGTGTTTTGTTGTTGTTGTTGTTGTTTTTAATGTATTTGCTACAAGGTCTCGCTGCACAGCTGAGACTCATAGTGATCCTCCTGTTTTCAGCCTCCCCAGCGCTAGGATTACAGGAATGCGCCGCCATGCCCAGACTCAGTGGCTGGCCCAGTGTGCCCTGGGGCAGGGCCAGCATGTCAAGTGGACCAGGGATCAACCCCTGGTACCCAAGCAAGCATTTAATCTGCTGAGCTATCTCACTGGCCCTAAAAGATTTTGTGAAAGACCATTTAACGCAGACTTGTAATTCAGAAACTAACACTAAGGTACGGCCAGATAGCTCAGCAGACTAAAGCACCTGCTAAGGCAAGTGCAGGACCGGGGTTCGAGTCCCAGCATGCCATGCCGGCCCCGCCCCCAAGGTGCACTGAGAGGGCGACTGAGACTGGGTGTGGTGGCAGGCGCCTGTAATCCCAGCATTTGGGAGGCTGAAAGCAGGAGGATCCCTTCCAGTCCAGTCTGTGCAGTGAAACCCTGTAGATTCTGTACTACATACATAAAAAAGAAAAAAGAATAAAAGAAACTAACACTAGAAAAGTTTTGCTTTTCTGTCTCTGCAGTAGAAGTTTTCTAGTTAAAAGTGCCCTCCACTAGAACAGTATGATAGTGACCTAGGAAGCCCAGATTCCTCAGCAGTCTTAACAAAGTGGACCGGTAAGTGGTTTGCAAGGTGTGGCCCAGTTCTCAGGCTCTCTCCAGACAAAAGAAATCGGAACTAGGGCTGGGGAAATGGCTCATTGGAATACGTGCTTCCCTGGCAAGCACAAGGCCCTGAGTTCAATCCCCAATTCTGAAAAAAAAAAAAGAAAGAAAAAGAAATTGGAATCTCTGGGGGTTCACCTATCATCTGTGTTCTAAGAAGCCTTCCAGGGAGTTCTGATGCTAGGTTTTTAGAATACTGGTCTAGATCATCACCAAGATTGTTTTTGCATTACAACTCTGACTTTTGAGGGGTAGGGATTGGTGCTGAGGATTGAACCCAGGACCTCAGTGTGCTGGCAAGCATAAACTCAGCTACATCCCCAGCATCTCAGCCCAATGCTATTATTCTGATTGCCCAGCACCACTCTGTGCAGTATTAGAAAAAAGTTATCCTTCGAGCAGTCAGGTAATAAAGCTATCTGGGAAAGGTATGCATAGGTATTTCTACTGATCCAGTCTATGTTAAGTGCTGTGCTTTCATTGTTATTCCAGACTTCAAAGAATAACTCTGCTTTATTCAATGTAAAAAATACAGGCTCTTTATGAATTTGTCAACAGCATTGGATTTGCTGAGACCTGCACCTACCCCATTGAACATAAACTGGAAGGCGCCCGGATGAGTTACTGGGAGCTTGGGTGGCACGACCTCTTGCTTTGGTGCTGTTTCCCAATTTTGAGATCGTGCCCTGCCCCCTCCAAGGCCCTGTATCTGCCGTTGCTGCTTGCTGCTTTCCTGACCAAGGATTAAATGCCCAGAAAGTATTTTACTTCATTTCCTTACAAAACAGGAAAAGAAGGTGCTATCTTTCTCAAACCGTGTTTATTCATTTCTTACAAACAATTTTACCTCATATGTACTAATGCAAAGGAAGTGCAAAGAAAGAGCTTGCTGGGCAGCCCCAGGAGTGGGTATTTCAGGCACGCCAGCATTTTACTTTCACCCTGTGAGCTGTGTGCTATCCTTGCACCCCTTGAGCAATGAGGAGATTGAGGCTTGGAGGGTAGTCTGGCCCCATGGTGAGTGTGGTGGAGCCATGTGACTCCAGCATCCAGGCTGTTGTGGAGATAGCACTCTAACAGGAAAATACTTTCAAATATTAAGTGTTTTAGCTATAACTGAGTTGCCAACCTTCTGCTTCATGCTAGAAGAAATAAATAAAGTTCCTGGCGATTATCAGAATCCCAGGGCAAGTTTAATAAGAGGACAATTTACGAACCCTTGGCACAGTCTTAAGAATTCTCAATGTCTCAGCAATAATCCGGGAATTGAAGATCCATTGTATTAACAGAGCCCCACCCGGGAAGATCGTACCTGAAGGGTTTCAGGCCTTGCAGTCTGCTTTTGCAGCCTTTGGTTGGCACTGATGTTGACCATTGTGTGAGCACCAATGCTTAGAAAAGTAGCAGGGGTAGTACAGCGCCCGGAAGATAGTAACCAAGGGTAAGGACAGCCTTAGCTCTGGGCACTGAGGGCACCTGCCTGCGCCCCTCTTCTCCTCCTTTTCCCCATCCTCCCACTAGCCTGTCCCCACGTCTCCTGGAGGGGCCAGCTGGGGCATTGCCAGTGGTAAAGAGCGAAACTAGCCAAGCAAGGGAGATTCCCAGCGCGCGGTGGGCTGTGGGGAGGATACCAGCCTTCCCTCTCACAAGTGAAGGAGCTGATGTTCACGAGTCAAACCAGGGACAGGTTGTTGTTTCCGGCCAACTTGCTGCTCTCTTGATGCGGGAGGGGGCCCGCCAGCCAGGAGGAAGCCTTCTGTGGAGTACCTAGCTTCGGCCTCGCCTTTGGAGTCAGTGTCCTCCCAGGCTCTGAGCTGACAGGAACCTGTTGTTGGCTTAGGTTGAAACCTCGAACTGAGCTATTAGCAAACTTCATGCGGAGTCCATTCATTGTTGACTGGGACGATAGATACTTTTCTCTTTCCAGAATTTAAAGAAAATCTAAATGAGGCGGTGACACTTTTTTACACCACATGAAAAGGAAAGTTAAATTGCTACCTGCTTGTTCCTTGATAATTTTGAAATTAGGTCATCAGAGAGTATTCCCTAACGAGTAGACTTAGACATTAAGAAAATATTTTAAACATTTTTTAGATACCATTCTGTTCCATTGTTGGCTAGAGATTTTTAAGATCAAAATTTGTTCTCTTGTATTTTCAGTAACATTCTGCTGTATACTAATGAAGTCCTATCTAGATTAATGCTAAGAATCAAAAGACTGGTGTCCATGACCGAAATTATTAGGGCTTGTTTGTTTTTTATTTGAGGCAGCTCCTGATGCACAAAGAGCTGCTGTGTAAACTTTACCTATCTCCCTCCAGTGGGGACATCTCGTAAAACTAGCACACTGTCACAGGCAGGATGTTGATGACAGCATAATCCACCAGCGTTACTCAGATGTCTTGTTTTACTTTTTCCACTTATGTAAATGTATACTTAGTCCGGGGCAGTGTTGTCATGCATGCAGATTTGTGTGTCTCCTGCCAGTTTCTTTATTGTAGGATCCCCGCACTTACCCTTCCTACCCGGGCCCAGTGTGTGGAAGGGCGCCTCCCCGCCAGCTAGTCAGCGCTAATCTTGTCTTCAGCCTTCATTTCGCCATTTTGTGAATTGAGTCATACAGGGAGTGTGCAGCCTTCTGAGATTGGCTGGTTCCCGTCAATAGAACCTTGACAGTCAGCCACGTTGTTCTTTCCTTTCTATGGCTGGAAGGTTTTGAATGGTACTAATGTGCCAGGGTTTGTTTAACCATTTCACAGAGTAATGGACAACGTGTATGGATTTCAGGGTAAGTAGCTCTCCATTTTTCTGGAATAAATGCCCAGTGCCAATTACCAGTTTGTATGGTAGACGCATGTTTACTTTTTACTTTTCAAGAGACGGCCGATCCCTTTTCTGTAGGAGCTGTGCCACTTCACATTCCCATCAATGCCATGAAGGAAACTAGTTTTGCCACCTCCTTGTCAGTATTTGGTGTCACTGATTTTTATTTGAACTAACCTGGTGGCAGTGTTTCACTGTACTTTTAATTTGCATCTTCCTGGTAGTTTATGTGGTTAGACATCTGTGTTTACCTGACGTCTCTGCATCCTGTTCAGTGGGATGTCTATTCATGTCTCTTACCCATTTTGATTTTTTTAATTACTATTATTTTGCATATGTGGTAGTGGAGGAATAAGCCCAAGGATGCTCTACCGTTGAACTACATTCCTAGCCCCACTGTTCTTTTTCAGACAGGGTCTTGCAAGTTACACAGCCTGGCCTCAAACCTGAGAGCCTCCTGCCTCAGCCTTCTAAAGCTGTGAGAGCACAGGCATGTGCCACTGTGCTCAGCCCTCATTCAATTATTTATTTTCTTGAGTTTTTGGGGTTCTTTAAATACTAGCCCTGGGTTGGATGTGCAATTTGCGAGTAGTGTTTTCGCTCAGTCTTGTCCTTGTCATTTCATTTGCCTAATAGGATTTTATTTATTTATTTATTTATTTATTTATTTATTTATTTTTTTTTTTTTTGTAGAGGAAAAGGTTTTAATTTTGTTGAGGTCCATTTTATTAGCTTTTATATTTAGAGATTGTGGTTTTGGTGTCAACGCTAACAATTCTTTGCTTGAAGACTTTCTGTTATGTTTTTCCTAGAAGTTTGATTGCGAATTTTTTGGCCATGAGCCATTTATTTGAGTTAATTATTGGAAACTTAAAGTAACTGTAATTATTTTATTTATTTTTTAATTTTTTTAAGGTATTTGGTACAGGGTTTCACTACACAGCTCAAACTTGTAGTGATCCTCCTGTTTTCAACCTCCCCAGTGCTGGGATTACAGGCATGGGCCACCACACCCAGATTTGGTCACCCACTCAGCACGCCCCACAGGGCAGGGCTGGAGATGGAACCCTGGTCCTTGCGCTTGCCAAAGCAGGCACTTAGTCTACTGAAAAATTATTTTAAATGAAGTAAAGTCACGGTCTCAGCCTTTCATTCATTGTGCTCTTGACCTATTGTGTAAGCTAACAAAATCGAATCTGTGAGTAGCCTGGCATTTAAAGAGGAGTGGGTGAGTCTGGTGGGCTACTGAAAGTAATTTAATATAAAAACCCAGTGAACTGGCCAGGTTCACTTAATGTTGCAGCCTTTCGTTACTGAGTGTCCTTAGGTGGGGGGATTTCTTCTTTGCGTTGGGCAACTTCATCGATGTTCTTAATTTTATATTTTGGGCAAGTGAAGACAGGCCTGAGGACAGTTCCTGTTTCACAGTATTGTGGGAGGAGGACAAGTCAGAGAGTAGGCAGTGTGCATTCAGCTTGCATTTTCTAAGGTCTTCTCACCTGCCCTCTGGACTTGAGGCCGCCAGAGGACGTTTGAGGAGCGCCTCAGCTCAGGCCATGGACTCTAAATTTGTTGGCTTCATACTGTGACTCCACCACTTCCCAAGCAGCTCTGTGACTTCACCTCTGCGTCGCAGTTTCTCGTCCTTAAAAGGGGAAAGTTGTCACGTAAGGTTGTGAAGTTCCCCTAGGGACTCGCTGCGACCTGTGTTGCGCACACAGTACCACAGTATGCACTGAAGGACGCTTGGCAGTTCTTCCTACAGCCCCAATTTTATGTGAAGGTATGTGGATGGCCTGTTGTTTTCATTATACGTGATTCTATGTATTAGGCAAAGAATACCAAATTTAAATATTTTATAATATTTTAAAAATAGTAGAAGCTTTAGACAAACTTCATCAAACTCAGTTTGATCCATGTTTGTACTGGATCAAATCAGAAAGAAGTGCCTCAATACTAGACATGTCCAGACCTTTTTATCTTGTTTTATTTCCTAAGTAATATAATGTAACAACTGTTTACACAGTACTTACATCCTTTTGGGTATTGAAGTCTTCTCGAGATTCTTTGAAATACACTGGGGCGTGCAGTGGGCTTAATGCAGCTGCCGTGCCATTCACATAAGGAGCTTGAGTATCTGCAGACTGTTTGTCAACGTGGACCCTGGCCCGGTCCCCTCTTGAAGCCCGAGGACAGTTTGTAGTTCACGGAGGCCCTGTGGGCTTCCAGGATGGAGTGTGCTCTCCCGGGTCAAGCAGCGCGTTCCGAAAACCCGGAAAAGAGCACTGCTCAGTCACGTGTCCTCATTAGACCTCCAGCTCTTTGCTTCTTTCTAGGCTAGACACTTCTCTCATTTATAGATAAAGCTTCCGGGCCCCCACAGTGCCCTCCCCAGACACCTGGCTCCTTCACGTCCCTACCAGCTTGTGGCTGGGGGTGAGCCTTCCTCCAGGCCAGCCTGCTCATGCAGAGTGCCACATGCAGATGTCAGAGCAGCCTCTTCAGGAAAAGGGTCAGCTCAACCCCACCCCGGCCCCCACCCTCCACCCCCACCCCCGTGTAGATATTGTATAGAGAATGTCTTTAAGAAAGACTTGTCTTTGGTCACAAGGAAAGCAGTCTTTTAAAACCTGTTACCTTCATCTTGTTACCCAACGGGCTCCTAGACATTTCTGATCCTGCTGTTTAGTTTTCCATTTAAATCTGTTTTTTTTTTTTCCCAATGCTGGGGATGGGACTCCTCTCTACATATGGGTGCAAGTTTAAAACCTTTCAGGCTTTTCTGGAGAAAGGTTGATAACTCTTCTCTTTATTGAGAAGAAATGTTATTATGATAACTAAAGCAGGAAAAAAACTAAGTACAGCGGAATTAGGCTTTGAAGTAGAATGCGAGAAACAGTTTTTGAACATTTTATTTATATGTTTGCAGTACTTAACGACTCCGTTCCTCTCAGGGAGTTGGCATGTTTATGTGACCCATAAAAAATGAGCACACATCAAAAATGTTACTTAGCTGATTTTAATTCTTTTTACTTGGCCTTCCCCTTTTCTTCCTCCCCCAGTTCCTAGTGACTGGAAGGACATACTAGACACTTTAGTGGATTTTATTTAGGTTATTGTAATAAGGAGAATGTTCCCTAATGGGAAATCGCTGAAAGAGGAGGGGCAGGCAGTAGGATTTTAGAGAACATGGATGAGAAATGGCTCTTTCTGGTTCTTTCTTACAATCTGAAGGGTGTGGTGCTTCTTAACCGTTGCTTCTCTCTGGCGCTACAGAAAAGTTTTAACATTTAGAGCAAGGTTTCTAATTATCTGTGTCAATTAATTATGTTGGAGGACCAGCCTGATCGCCCAGCGGGCCACAGCACCAGCTTAGGCAGAGTGCAGACACGGGGCTTCGATGCCTGTAATCCCAGTGCTAGGGAGGCTGAAAACAGGAGGATCACTACATGTCTGCTCTGTAGAGTGAGACCCTGTAGAACCAGTGCTAAGTTACATTTTAAAAATTAAAAAAATAAATCATGTTGGGTGCACACTTCAGCTTGAAAATAGAATTCAGAAAAGATTTCCAAAAGTTTTGTTCTTAAACTTGAAGTTTATAGGTTTCTTCATATTTCTGTCTGCAACGGGGGCTAACCCAGGTTATTTTGACCTGGTGGGTGATCAGCCATTAGAGTTCCTTAGAAGCGAAGTAGAAGGAAAAAGCCATCGGAAAGAGGTCATAGGTCAAGGCTAGGCTGGTGCTCCATACAGTGGGAGTGGGGCCCAGTGGGCGCGGTCAGGAAGCTGGAGATGAGCTGTGTTTACCCCTGGTCCTGGGAGGAAAGGGGCAGCGGTGGATGTTGTTCAAGACAAAATTGTAAGAGGACAGACTCAATCCATAAACAATGAACACATATCAAAAATGTAATTGAACTTATTTACTCATAGAACATCAAGCAAATGTCATAATGTATTTCGAGAAGAAAACTATGAATTTATGTGGAGTAAAGGAATATTACAGGGACCGAGGAGATGGCTCAGTAGAATAAGCGCTTCCCTGGCAAGCTCAAGGGTCTAAGTTCAATCTTCAGTTCTGCCAAACAAAACAAAAAATGAAAAGGAATATTACAGTGTTTGCAAAAGGAAGCAAAACTGGCTTTTCCCATTGGAGCAGGGTGTTCTTCCCTGTGACATGCAATTATGTGTATGTTTGTACATACAGTTATTTGCACTACTATCTGTCATCTATAGTTTGTTTTTTGGGTGGTTTTTTTTTTTTTTTTTTTTTTTTTTTTGGTGGAACCGGGAATTGAACTCAGGCCCTTGCACTTGCCAGGGAAGCACTTATTCTACTGAGCCATCTCCCAGGCCCCTAGTCATCTATAGTTAAAAGGTATAAAATAGCACAAAGCAATGAAAGGAGCAAAACCCCTATAGCACCGGATCATCCTCAAAAGCCCTAGTTTTTTTAAAAATAATTTTTATTCATTTTAATGAGAAAAAAAGATAAAATAGTGATGAAACAGTGTCCAAACAGGTTAGTAGGACATTTACAATAATTAATACATTGCATATTGTCGTTTTCAAAGTAGTTATTCAGAGGACAAGATGCAAACATGCTATCTTGTCTGAACAATATTAGTGCAAACTAGTCAATAATCACATAGTTATACCAAAGTCTTATAGTAACCACGTCCTTCCTCTGGTATCAGTGTACTAGTCAAGTTCCCACATTCTCTGCTTTAAAAGCCCTGTCTAGTCCTAAATATTCTACCCCCAATCCTGTTTTCTATCACTTTGAGGAGTGTGTGACAATCAGATTGTCTAAATACGTTGTTTTTACTTCATATTTTGTCTTTTTCTTAGGATAGTATTTCAAAATTTTATAACTCAGGTGATAACTGAGTGTTCTAATGTAATTGTAAGTTGGCACTTAATTAGCAGTAGCCATTAATTATATAGAGCATACAGAAATCTCACTTCAGGTTTTCTTCTTAACATTGGAGGTAAAGGTTAGTGAATTTGAGTCACCCCATTGGCCCTGAACTGGAACAGTTTTTTCTGTATGGGACATTTGACAAAATCTGCAGATATTTTTGGTTGCCAGAATTTGGTGTGTGAGGCAGAGTACTTTGACACATAGAGGGAGGAGGTTGGTTGTGTTACTTGGCGTCTTATAGTTCCCAAGACATCTTTCCCACTAAAAAATAAACAGGGGCCGGGGAGATAGCTCAGGAACATAAGCGCATGCCTGGTGAGGGCAAGGTCCTGAGTTCGGTCCCTGGTACAAAAAAGAAAAAGAAAAAGAATAACCTGATTCCAAATGAGGTTGAGAAGTCCCAGCACACCACAGAAAAGCCTTAAAGGAATTCTGCCATTTCTTTGTGATAAAATTAAAATAATTTTATGTTCCTAAATCTGTATGGAAGGCATATATTTCATAATGATGGTCTTAATATGTTTACTCTCATTGTCCATTTTAGAAATTCAGCAATAATCAGCTTAACTTTCACTTGAGACAATGACTAAGTGGTAATCATTGTATTTCTCTTACATATGGACTATTTATAATTTTAAAAACTATTTTTCCTGTTTTAGGCTTTATTGAAGAAACATGTTAGAGATTCATCCCATCTCTAAAATAGCAGTATTTACACCTTGGAATTGTCGGCCTTCTTATAAGGCGCATTTGGGAAATTAACATGAACGCTTTCTGTGAAGTTTTAGAGCAGTTGTATAAGAAGGTGCTTCTGGGAGCCACACTTCAAAGTGACAGCCACAATTACGCCTTCTATCTTAACCCCGCACTCTCAGATCAAGGCTACGCTACAGCCCCTTCCTCAGGATGGCTGGAGACCAGTGGGATGCAGAGTGCCTCTCAGCCACCCGCTGCCTCGGAGACTGCTGTTCCTGGGGCAGCCATTTGTGTCAAGAGAAACTCACAGACAAGCAGCGCCCAAGAGACAAAGCTCCTTCAGTTAACTGTGCTCCACGTGATGCTATCGAAGATACTGGCTGCGGAAACTGAGATGCATACAAAGGAGAAATACTGTGATATAACTAAAATTCTTTTACGGTCGAATGAGGTCGATTCTAAGTTGGTAATGCATTTATGTTTTCTAAGATACAGAGATGTAGAGTGAAAGTCCTAAAACATTCAACCGTAGTGATTCAGTGTATTTGCCTTTCTGTAGCTTTGCATGGTCCCAAATGCAGACAAGTTGTTGTCTCACATGGCTGCCAAGTGCCTGGCATTGCTTCTGTATTTCCAGTTGAAAGAAAAGGTAAGAGAAGTAATCAAGGGTGTTACTGTTTCTCTTGGGGTATCTTCAAAGTTGCTCTTTTATGTTTGATTTTGTTCCTTTAGATAAAGACCTTCCTCCTTTAATGAGCAGGTTATAGTCATGCAGCTATGTGACTAGGTCATTAGTTGAGTTGGTTGCTAAATGAAGAGTTGTATATAGTTCGATATGTGCATTAGAGTATTCAAAACAAAGAAATGGTCACAGGAAACTCCAAAGTGATGACTTTTGCTTTTATTTGCATAACTCTTAAAGGTAGTATTGTAATGTATAGCAACATAAACCTACAGTAATATAGTGTACAGTACAGTCAACAAAAATTACAGTTCTGTATTAACAAGGTGTACTGTACAGAAAAAGACATGGAGGCTCTGTAAACAAGATGCACAGAACTGTACAAAAGACAGGTTGTAAGTCAGGACAGTTGTCAAACAGGTCATTAAGCGAGGAGCACCTATGTTGGTATTAATAAAATATTTGCTCGCATAGTAATGTATAAATCCAAAACCATAAGGAATGAAGTAATATGACGGTTGCTAGTGTCAAGAATTACAGTCTTAAATATATTGTAGATCATAATAATTAGACTTTTGACGCAAGAGGTGGGTTTTAGGCCACAGCTTCGTTTCTCTCTCGTCAGTCGCACACCCTCCCTTCAAAGGGTTGGGAGGTGCTACTTGGGATCCAGACCCTTTTCACAGGTTTGATAGAAATCAGATCTACAAATGGTCTGTAGCATAACAAAAAACAATACAAACATACTCCAAGTCAGATTATTTTCTTAATCTCTGAACAAATTAATAAGCAAATCTGAGCATCTACTGACTTAACGTTTTTCTGAACTAAATGGTATATTTATAGTGGTGTGTTTGGGAAATGGAGCAAGTATAAAAAACAAAATAAAAAGCATACTTCATTATACAATTTATAAATAACACTGCTACTATTTTCATGTTTTCTTTTGGTATTTTTATAGCATACTGAATTTCTTGTTTTAAAGAATATTAGGATATTTCTGTTCCTTATTTGATCAAATTTTATCATGCTTTTTTAAGGTAAATAGACAATGTGTCATGCATTGTAGTGTGTATAATAGGTAATTTGTAACCATAATAAATTTTTTTTTTTTTTAAAATTTTTAGTAGTACATGGTTGCAGAACCTAACAATCGCATTCATTGTGGGACGTGGGCACGTACACGTAACACATCTTAATTCTTTTTTGCTACCCTTCTTTATTTCTTCACTTGTAGATACCATTAAGTAGTTCCTGGATTGTTTTTTGCCAAGACAATTTTTCTGAATACTCTGAGAATAATGAAGTAGTACATTGCCTCTGGATTCTTACAGCCGTAATGAAAGAAATCTTTAAGGACACATGTTCAGAAAAAACAGGTATGCCTACGTTGCCCCATACATGACTGTCATCTTGCTCCCAGGAATATTATATTTATAATGGAGAATAAAATGTACATTTGATTTCTTTTTTTTTAAATTTTAATTTATTTATTTATTTGGTACAGGGTCTTGCTACATAGCTTGGACTCGTAGTGATCTTCCTATCTCAGCCTCCCTGGTGCTGGGATTACAGGTGTGCACCACCACGTGTGGTTTCAGTGGCTGGCACAGCAAGTGGTGCTGGGGAGCAAACCTGGGTCTTTGCGCTTGCCAGGCAGGTGCTTAGACTGCTGAGTTATCTCTTAGCCCCCTAACTTCTCTTGAAGAATTTAAAACTGATGAATCTCCACCTATATTTATTTAAAAGAAGATCTTTTTTTTGTTATTAAGTTTACTGGTACAATTTAAGATATAATGATCACATTTATCATGTGGCATTTGTACCTGTCCATGACATATCTTGATTCCCCTTTTTTTCCCATTCTGTTCCCCTTCCTTTGACCCATTCTCCCCTTCTTATTTACAGAGCTTTGTTTCTTCATCTTTCTTTTCTCATTTTTTTCTTTTCCCCTCTTTCCTTTACTTCTCGCTACTCCCTAGTTCTCCTTTCCCTTTGAACAATTTCCTCCTATTGCTCAATATCTATTATACATTTCAACTCTCACTTTTGTTTTCAGTATCTCAACAGCAGAAACAGTGCAATACCTACACATTTGTTTGATTTATTTCACTTAAGAATATGGTTTCCTAGTAACACTTTATTATATATGTATTTATTTAGGGAAAAAAAAAGGCATCTTTTTTATCCATTCATCAGTTGATGGGCATTTGGACTGCTTCCAAGATTTAGCTAGGACACACTGTGTTGCTGTAAGCATGGGTACACATGTGTCACTGTGGTCTGATGCTTTTAATGTTTTAGGGAAGATACCAAGAAGGGTGACAATTCAATCAAATGAGACCTCTAATTTTAAATTTTTGAGGAAGCTCCCCCACTGATTTCCACAGTGGTTGCACCAGTCCACACTCCCACCAAGAGTGGAGAAGAGCTCCTTTTTCCAACAGTCTCACCAGGATTTGGCACTGGTTAATTTCTTGATGATAGCCATTCTTTCTGGAGTAATATGGAATCTCAGGGCCAGGGAGATAGCTCAGTAGAATAAGCGCTTCCCCGGCAAGCACGAGGGCCTGAGTTCAATCCCCGGTTCTGCAAAAAAAAAAAAAGAAAGGAAAAAAATATGGAATCTCAGTGCTGGTGATTCTGAACATTTTTCATGTATTTATTTGCCGTTTATATTTCTTTATCTGAGAAATATGTATTCGTGTCAGATACTCATTTTTGGATTTGGTCTTTAAATTTGAGGGGTCTGACTTTTTCAGTTCTTTGTATATTCTAGATATTAGTCTTTTTCCTGAGGAACAGCTACCTAAAATTTTTTTCCCACTCTGAGTTGTCTTTTTAATATGTTGGCTACTTCTTTGTTATGCAAAGGTTTTTTTAATAAGATGAGATCCCACTTGTTGATTCTTTGCATTATTTACTATGCGACTGCAGATTCATTCAAGAAGTTTTTGTCTGGAGTCCTTATTCTTTCTTCCAGGAGATTTAGTGTGTCTGTTTTAATATTTCTTTATTTTTTCTGTTTTAATATTTAGATCTCCAATCTATTTTTATTTTAATATAGTGTATAGCCACAGGCATGGGTCTAATTTTAGTCTTTCGCATGTGGAAAGCCAGTTTTTCCATCTCCATTTTAACTTCTTTTTAAAGAAAAAAATTAGATGGAAAAATTGAAGCTTTTCATTATTATATGTCTTTCATGGTCTGATATTATTTATGTTTGTAAAATGAATGGTAACCATAGTTCTTAGTTTTTGATCCATGTATTATTTGTTCTTGTTAGGGATAAATATCCAAGTATATGTTTATACTATATTTATAAAAATACTATATTTATACTATATTTACAAAAATTGAATTGTGATTTTTTTTTGAATTGTGATTGTACTTTAAGAAGCCTTTATTTTTTCTGTTGCTTATGATTACTATTCTTACTATTACAGAAATTCTAAAGCAATTCCTGGCTACTTTTGACACTACTTTTGAAGTATTCTACGAGTCCTTATTTTCTCAGCATTTTGAAAACCGTCAGGATCCTTTCAAGATAGTAAATAGCTTAGTAAGTTTCTTGGACTTACTTGAACTTCTAATAGCCTCCAGAATCTACCTGAAGTTACATTTCAAGAGCCAAAGGATTCTGTTTTTGAAACCGTCCTGTGTGCTAGACACTCTTACCTGGCCGATTCAAGCCTTCGTCAAAAGGAAATTGATCATATTTATCAAAAAGTGCCTTCTGTGGAAGGTGGGCGAAGACCTGTGCCGTGCGTCTGTGCCCGCCATGACGTCACCGGACCACCATGTAGATGTGGACATGCTGGCTTTAGCTAACGCTGTTTTGCAAACTGTGAGTCTGGGCTTGCTGAAGACATGGTCTACGCCTGGGAAACGGGCTTGCTTTGGAGGTAACGCAGTTCAGCCTGGATGTGGAGACCTCACCGGGCCGGACCATGTTTTCCTTCGAGCTGCAAGCTTAGTTACAGTGAAGTCCTTGGAAATCAAGTTTCGAGATTATTCCTCTGTGAATGAAATGAAAGGTAATTCTCTAGCCTGTTTTTTATATTATGTAAAATAATATATGATTAATTCATAATTATCAAATTATGGGACTAACATAATTTCCGTTAACTCAAGTTGTATCTTCTCCTAGTTATAATTTATTAAAAATTTCCCCCAGCAAAGAGAAAGCTGAAATTGTTCTTTTTTTTTTTTTATCTTTTTGGTGGCCCCGGAAAACTGAAATTGTTACAAATGTGGACAGCTTTTTGTGGGGCACACTGAATGTAGATGGCACAATAAATGACTTAGGTTTAAAAGTAAGTCACTGTTGAGGAGCTAGAGACAGCCGTTCAAAGTAAAGCAAGATTTCATTTCCAAGCTGGAAAGCCCATTAGGACCGGCGGGGATGTTCCCCAGCGCTCCTCAGGCCTGCGCGAGTCCACCATCTCCCTCCACAAGTAGCTCACGGAAAGCGCCCGTGAGTGCAGCCCTTAAAGATTAAGGAAAGCAAGGTTTTCATTTAATTCCCCTTGCAGTGCAATAAAACGTCTTAAAATGGAGAATGAAGAAAGTGATCAGACTTTTTCAGAGAAACCAGAAACAGAAGAATACTACAGAGTTTCAAGAAAGTTTTAAACACGTAGATCGTGAATCTGAAGAACGGACATACTGGAAAAGTACTCGCAAGAATATCCACGCGTGTGAATCTGAGTCTCTTGGTACTGTGTCGAGCAGTGTTCTCCAAAATGATTTTGTGCATGAGAATCTTAAACAAGGGTTAAAGGAAGAAAAACTAAACTTGGTGAAGCAGGTACAAGAGAAGGGAGACGGGAGGTTGGGTAAGGCGCATGCGCGAGAAGGCCTGTCTGCCCGACCTTCAGCAAAGCGGCTACCATATTCTCTCGGGCGAACGTCGTTGGGCTGTCGGCCTGGGTCTTGCAGCCGCAATGGATTCAAGTCCGAAATATGGCAACTTTGAAAGACATTACCAGGCGACTAAAGTCAATCAAAAACATCCAGAAAATTACCAAGTCTATGAAAATGGTAGCAGCAGCAAAATATGCCCGAGCTGAGAGGGAGCTGAAACCGGCGCGAATATATGGAATAGGATCTTTTGCTCTATATGAAAAAGCTGATATTAAGGTAACTGAAGACAAAAAGAAACACCTTCTCATTGGTGTATCCTCGGATGGAGGACTTTGCGGTGCTATTCATTCCTCAGTTGCTAAACAGATAAAGAATGAGGTGGCCACACTCACGGCAGCTGGAAAAGAGGTTATGCTGGTTGGAATTGGTGATAAAATTAGGGGCATACTTTCCAGGACTCATTCTGACCAGTTTCTGGTGACCTTCAAGGATGTGGGAAGAAAGCCCCCTACTTTTGGAGATGCGTCCGTCATTGCTCTCGAATTACTCAATTCTGGATATGAGTTTGATGAGGGCTCTGTCATCCTTAATCGATTCAGGTCTGTTATCTCTTATAAAACAGAAGAAAAGCCCATCTTTTCTCTTAATACCATTCAAATGCTGAGAGCATGAGCATCTATGATGACATTGATGCTGATGTGCTGCAGAATTACCCAGAGTACAACCTGGCCAATATCATCTATTACTCCCTGAAGGAATCCACCACCAGTGAACAAAGCGCTAGAATGACGGCGATGGACAATGCCAGCAAGAATGCTTCTGAGATGATTGATAAATTGACTTTGACATTCAATCGTACTCACCAAGCCGTCATCACCAAAGAGTTGATTGAAATCATCTCTGGTGCAGCAGCTCTGGATTAATGAAAATCAAGTTCCATCCTCACACAAGAGGTAAAGAAGAAAAATTCAGCAAGCTGATTTTGTTTAGAGCTTACTACTGTCTTGGTCAGAAGAAATGTGGTCCATTGTTTGAATTACTACAGACAGATGTTTATAAATACCTTACAATAAACAACTTATAATAAGAAAAAAAAAAAAAAAGAGAGAGAGAAGGGAGACGTCCTTTGGAGGCTAAACATAGTCAAAATGTATAGACCAAAGAATGACCTGTCTCAATTACAGCTGTTGATGCAGAAGTGGAGAAGCTGTAGCTAGCTGCTGCCTCACGAGCTGCATCAGCTGTGTCTGCAAGGAACAAGACAGTAAGCCTTACTGAACTCAGACTATTACAGGCTGGACAGTAAACTGCTGCACTACAGCAGAAGTGAGGAAGACTTCATAGGTGTTTAATTCATAATGTTTATTCTCTTTTTCTTCTCTTCACATTTTTTGCAGCACTAGGGGATCAGAGCTAGGCGCTTGCGTGCACTCTGCCACTGGGCCATACTCTGGTTCCTCTCCAGCAGATCTCTGAGAATGGCCACTTAATGAAGAGATGCTTAGACACGTTAAAGGGAAGATGCTGGCCATTACAGCAGTGGTGGCGAGCCTGTGGCACATGTGCCATGGCAGGCTGCTTGTGTCAGTGACACTGCAGAAAGGTTCGCCAGCAGCGCACCAGGGTTCAGAGTAACGTGTTTCAACCATCAATTTAGGGCCCTATAAGACATGAATTAAGTCCTAAAATGAAATACAGCATTTTGAATAGACTTACCAAAGAAAATACAACATTAAAGAAAAGTTTAAAGGTAGATTTAGTGGCATTTACCTTTTTGTAACCCGGAAGTATAGGAGCTGACACAGAAAGATGAAAAGTTTGGGCCCTGCCTGGGCAGCTTGCCAAGACCCTGCCCCCACCCCAAAAAAGTTTAGGAATATAGTAAAGACCCTGGGGTCAGTCTCCATGGATGAATGGGCTAGGGACATAGTTCTACGTGAAGGCCCCATTCTGTCCACGCACAAACACCAATTTATAGCGTGTTTTAAAAAATTTGTGGACACTCCTGGGAACTAGTTTTAATACATTGTTTTGGTTTCTTGTGGCAAAAAGTCTTATTTGCAGTGTTTAAAAAAGAGTCCAGTCTGGTGACTGCCTAAACCTAAACTGCTCTAAAAGTTCTCACGGAAGTTTGTGAACCTTGTTTTACTCATTTAGTGCCTTTTGTCATCTGCTGATCTCCAACAACAAATAAAAAATAAAAATAAGGCACTGCTGTGCCATCTCAAAGGGGTAGAAGCTAATTTCTATTCAAGTGTTTGTAGTGTTTTATCTACTTTATCATTCATTTTAGTCGTGCACCTACTTATGTAGATTATTGATAACCATAAATTGAATTGGATATATAAGAAGATATATACTGCATTTTCAGAAGTTCAGAGAATGCCTTAAAAAGTGGGATTTTCAGTATAGGTGTTGAGACAGATATCTCCTACTGCACGGATGAATGGTAACGTCTCAGACAGGCAGCAGACACTTTGCATGGAAACTTTATAAAGTGTCACAAGCAGCTTCCCAAACTGTTTTGGATATCATTGAATTTTTAATAACTACCTATTACTTGTTCTGTGCAAGTATAATTTGCAACACTAGGTGGCATCTGTTGTATAATTTAGAGTTATAATTTACGGTCAAAGTCAAAGTGCTTTTTTTTAATTATTATTTGTTGAGAAACAGCAATGAGACAGTTTCAAAATCGATTAATAGGACAGTTTCAATAATTAATACATTGCATATTGTTATCTTCTTAGTGGTTATTCATAGTACAAGATGCAGACATGATATCCTATCCAAATACTATTAGTACTACTTTCTCTTAATTCAATGAGAAGATTTTTTTGGCTTAACAGTAGTACCTTCTTTTAATAAATATTTTTGCTTTTACAGAAATATTTTTCTGTTATTTTAAAAACAAAACCTTTTATGGTTTGGGTTTCATTATTTTCTTTAGTAATAGTTGTAGGCAATGAACAGATACCTGGTTGTGGTTCATTTATTGATACTGCTTTTGTCAAGAGCTCTAGTAACATTTGTTTCCCAGACTTACTGTAACTAGTTACTCAGCAGCGCTGAGGACACGATCAGTACATTTTGAATGAATGATTTTCATTAAGTCACTTTTCCTGAGCCTCAGTTTCTTCATTTGCAAAACAGAGATCATCCCAACTCACAGGACTTTTTGAAGGTCCAAATTGTGCTCGCCTACTCTAGACCCTTGAAGTATTACCGTATTCATGAATGTTGTCTAAGACACTTTGAAATTTGCATTTTTCAAAGCTGACCTGCAGAGGTTCATGTCTGAGCTACTGACCTTCTTAAAGCCTCACCTTCAGCCCTCTGGGCAACCGCACAACCCGTGTGAATGGCTGTCGGGGGTCTTCATAGAACAAGACGACGATCTGCTGGAGGCCGCCAGCGCGTTACTGAGCATCTACCTGAAGGTGGTCAGGTCAGTGGATTTGAAGTCATTGTCAAGCTTCCTGGCAGCCAGAAACATGGAAACAGTTCAGGAAATGTGCCAGGCACATCACTGACCTTCTGTCACTGGGGGAAAGTCTTGCGGCTTGCTCCTAAATCCCAGCTCCTCTCTGTAACCCGACCTTACTTAGAAACAAGATTGCACTTACATTAGTAGCAGTGTTTGGCTTCTTGGCAGTTTAGGGATGATAGAAGCAGCTTAGAGTCTGGCAGCTCGCATCCCTCTTTAGCCTCCACCTGTGTGACCTGTGTGACCAAGGGTGAGCGAGGATGCTCTTCTGAGTCTCAGCTGATGTTGGAGACCAGTTTTCCACCTCCAAGACTTGCTTTTCTCTGAAAGGCTTCTATAAGTTGACTTTTGTCTTTGTAAAGTGAGTACAAACGTACAAATGATCAAAGGTGCTGCTGCAGATTTTCCCTGTATTACATAGCCACCTTTGGGCTACTACCTTCTTAAGGCATTTATCTGAAATTAGTTATGAAGTTATGTGACTGGTGATATATATATATGTATGTATATAATATATGGGCTTTGTTTCTGCTTAAAATGGCTGTACACACAGCAATATCTTTGTGTAGCAAATATCTATAATTGCTTCTGAAGTTAATCACTAATGACCTTCTCCGCTATTCCTGCTTTGCTTTATTAAAACCCTGAAGTATTTGCTTTATTTCCACTTCTCTCTTGGCTGGGGAGAAAGGGTTTTCTTACTAATGACTGGTGGTGCAGCGTTGTGCTGCCGGTGCTTACTGCGTTAGGACTCTTCTGGCAGGGGCTGCCCTCACACCGTGAGGGCTTTAGGCCAGTTGGAAAGAGCATGAAACTCCTACATGTGATTTGAATTAGGCTCGAAACAGATTAGAAATTGAGCCTGAAGACGCACATGCCTGCCTGGGTATCTTCAGCGCGCTCCATTAACTTCTTGCTCCCCGGGAAAAGGGAGCCTCCAGGTTCAATTTGATTTCTGCGGAAACATCTCACTTTCTTATCTTGAGCTCAGAGCGTCCAGAGAGGTGTATGCTCATGGCATATATAGTTATTTTTAAAAATGTATCAGTGAAGCTTTTTTGCTTGTATATGATGGAAACTAATTAAACTATTTTAAGCAGAAAAATAATGCTGGCTGGTGATTAGGAGTCCTAAGGGATCAAGTTGGCATCAGGTGTAATTATATACAGGGGCTCCAATCATGCCATCAACTGTTTCTCTTTTATGCTGTTTCACAACTCTGAATTTATTCTCGGGTATAGCCACCATAAATCCCAGGTTTATATGGGTCTTATGCTTACAGTCTTTCATAGTGTCAATAGAAGTTTCAGGGGAGATTTGATTAGCCCCTTTGGGTCCAGGTTCTTGTTAGGGCCAGTCATGGCCAGGGCCGTGTGGCACTGATTGGTCAGTCTACCTCACATGCCCAGCTCCACTGAAGGGTTGAGGAAGAAGGTTTAGGCTCCAGGTCCCACCCCTTGCCGTGTAGTAAGCTGACCCTGAATGTGAGGGGTTCTGATGTCAGGAAAGGACAACAGAGGACTTACATTGGACAGACAAAAATTAGACCTGCCAGAGTCAGAGTGTTTATTTTATTGAATCAAATGTAGAGTTGTAGGGCTGGGGAGATGGCTCAGTAGGATAAGCGCTTGCCTGGCAAGCACAAGGGCCTGACAGTTCCACCAAAAAAAAAAAAAAAAAAAAGTTCTTCTACTAATCAGTTTTGAAACTATCTCATTGCTATTTGTTTCTCGATAAAATTATTTTAAAAAAATTTAGAGTTGTAGGGAATGGAATGGTTTTAAATTTTTCTTTTAAAGTAATGCATAGATTAAAAAGTAATCCAATAGGTAAATTTATGGTTTGTTAAAACTGTTATGTTTGTAAAAAGTCACTCATCAGGTTCTCTGTTATCTGCATTTTAGAGAATGCGAAGCTACTGAAAGTGTGACCCAAGAAAAAGAAAAGTGGATCAGTCACACACATGAAAATGGCTATAATCCTCACTGTATTTTCATATTCTTCTTAAAAAATATAGGATTTGATTCTACAGTTCTTCTTGACTTTTTGATCTCATCAGAGACTTGTTTTCTTGAATATTTTGTTAGATACTTAAAGTTACTACAAAAAGACTGGGATGATTTTTTCACCGTTTGCAAAGTCTTTGATGCACCTGTATCTCAGTGTGGCGAAAGTAATTGTGGCTGTGTCCCCGTGCTTGTCCAAGACAGAAACAGCAACCAAACACCACCTCCCTGCGCGGCTGCGGCTGGTAGTCACATTTGTGCTCACACCTGCATTCCCTGGGCTTCTGGCGACTCTTCTGAGCCCCTGAAGCAGGTCGTGATGTCCAAGGAGACCCATGCCACGAGAGATCAGAGTCTGTCTTCTCCTCAGCCCGCTCGAAGTCTGGTGGATTATGACAGCTCTGATGATTCTGAAGCAGAACCCATGGACCAGTGCTTAGCCAACAGCCAAGAGACATTTCTCCACCAACAAGCAAGCGAGAAAATTCAAGACCCGGTTGGGACAAGCAGGGATGAAAGAGAACGTAGCTCAGAGCTCCAGCCAAGCCCTCTCGTTCCAAAAGAATCTATGGCTTCCATCTCTATGGACTGTGACATAGCCCCAAATAATACTCTCTCTGAAGTAGGAGTATTCCACAGCATAGTCAAATGCTTTGAAGAGCTACAAGGTGCCATTTACCGTTTGCAGAAGAAAAATCTCTTTCCGTATAACCCAGCTGCCCTTTTGAAGTTGTTAAAACGTGTAGAGGCAATGTATACTGAAAGTGCTAGCCTTTTGTAAAATGTATTTTATTTCCAGGAGTTGTTCTTCCTTAATATGAATTGTGCATTAATAAGGTAATAGTTTAGAAAGAAAAGCACTGCAGAAGAGTTTTCTGTACAAGTCTTTCTTTTGCCTTTTATATGGGAAGCAGCATAATTCTTGGGAAAGAGACATTAAATGACAAGTTGCTTGGTACACTTGGGTATCACTTGCAAACGATGTGGTTCAAAATTACACAAAATTTAAAAGGTGAAAGATTTAGGCAAGCTGAAGAGAAACCAGAGTATTACAAAATTTAAAATGGGCATTGTATCAGTTCCCTAGGGCTGCCATAACTAATGATCACACCCTTAGCAGCTCGAAACTGAAATTTATTCTCTAGTGGTTCTGGAGGCTAGAAATACAGAATCCAGGGGTCTGCAGGGCCGTGCTTTTCCTCAAGTTCATAGAGAGAGGTCCTCCCCTGCTGCATGCTGGTGTCCCTCGCCTGTAGCAGCACCGCCCCATCCTGTGCCTCTCGTGCCGCTCTCCCGGCAAGCGTGTCTATGTCCACTTTCTGTCTTATGAGGACCCCAGCCACGATACCAGGGCCCCTAATCTAGTCTGACTGCGTGTTAACCTGATCCTATCTTCAAAGACCTCATTTTCAAGTAAGATCCCATTCTCGGGCTCTAGTTGACATGAATTTTGGAAAGACACTTAGTGTAGTTATTATTTCTCTGAACTATTTACATGTAAAGTGTTAAGTGGAAAAAAACTAGAGATAATTCATTCTGTGTACATGGTCTGCTCTATGAACATAACCATTTAGTCAGCATATCATATTTGTACTTCACGGGGTATAACATTACAGTTTGATACATTATATAATGTTTAATAACCAAATCAGAGTAATCAATATTTACAAATCCTCTGTTTTTATCAATTCATTGTATAAGGAACCTTCAAACTCTTGATGAAGTAATTTTAAAATGTATCTATTGTTGTAGAATGTGGTTACACTACTATGTTATAACATTAGAACTAATTCTCTCCCTAAATATATTAGTTACCTGTTATCCAACCCACCTCTCCCTTTCTCCTACTTTCCTGGATTTTAATGTATGTGATCAACTTTTTTAGCTTGAGAATAACTAAATTGTGAGAATAGCTAAGCATTTATTTCTCTGTGCCTGGCTCACCTCATGTAACATTGTCCTCTGATTCCTCGCATCTTGATTCAATGTTACAGTGATAGAATTTTTTATTTTCAATGGAACAACATCCTATTGTGTATATACAGTATTACATTTCCTTTATGCATTTTTTCATCAATGGATGTCTTGACTGATTCTGTATCTTAGCTATTGTGCCTAATGCTGCAAATAAACATGGGCATGCAGATACCTCTTTGCTACGGATGTAATATCCTTTGGATGTGTACCCAGTCCTCGGATTGCTTGGTCACACAGTAGTTCTGTTGACAATTTTTGGAGAAATCTCCCTATTATGTTCTGTAATGACTTTACTAATAATTTACATTCCCACCCAGAGGGTGTGAGCTCTTTCTCCACATTCCCTCCTGCTTTTTTATTATTTTTAGTTTGTCTTTTTGGTAGTATCCATCCTAAGGAGAATAGCATGTTGTCTCATTGTGGCTTGTCACAACTACTAGTGTTGTACTGGTTTTTGGTGATTTTTTTTTTAATTAGTTGTTAGTCCTCTGCAGGTCTTTTGCCTATAATGTTGTGGCATTTGAGTTGCTCATGGATTCTAAATATTAATCTCTTTTCTGTTGTGTATAATTATTTCCTCCTGTGCTGTAGCTCATCTCATTATTCTGTTGGTTGTTCCTTTGCCATGCACAAGCTTCTTGGCTTGATACAATTCCATCCTAGGTTTGCTTTCATTACTTCTTTTGGGTCTTTTTAAAAATCATTTATTTATATATTTATTTATTTATTTGGTACAGGGTCTTGCTACACAGCTTGGACTCATAGTGATCCTCCTGTCTCACCCTCACCAGTGCTGAGGTTACAGGCATGTGCCACCATGGCCAGCACCAGGGGCCAACATGGCATGCAGGATTGGGGATCAAACTCAGGACCTTGTGCTTGCCAGGCAGGCAGTTGGACAGCTGAGCTATCTCCCCAGCCCCTTTGGGGTCTTAGCCAAATTATTTTTGCCAATACCAATGTCTTGCAGTGTTTTCCTATAGTTTGAGGTCTTACATTTAAGTCTTTACTCCATTTTGAGTTGATTTTTGTATGGTAAGAGAGATCTAACTTCATTTATTTAAATATATGTGTCTGGGTTTTTTTTTCCCTATATTTTTAGGGAAGGGTCTACAGGGTGTTCAGGGTCTCACTACTAGATTGGACTCATGGTGACCTGCTTGTTTATAGCCTCCCAAGAGATGGGATTACAGGTGCGTGCCACCACACCCAGTCTCAATTGCCATCTCAGTGCACCCTGGGGGCAGGGCCAGCATGGCAGGCCTTGGGATTGAACTCCCAGCCCATTTGGCTGGCCCCTGTATATCCAGTTTTGCCAATACCATTTATGCAGAAATCATTCCCAAATAACTGTTCTTGATGCTTTTACCAAGAATCAGTTGGCTGTAAATATGTAGGTAAATTTCTGAGTTTGTTATTTAGTTCTACTGGTCTGTGTGCTGGTGCTTATAACTGTATCATGCTGTTTTGATTACTGAAGTTTTGTGCATGTTTTGAAGTCTGGTGTTGTGATGCCTTCCGTTTTTGCATATGATTCTTATTTAAAATTGCTGTGAAATAAAATTAAATATTCAAAAACAAAATAAATTTGCTGTGCAAGTCCAGGCCTGTAATAACAGCTACTTTGGCAGCTGAGGCAGGAGGATGGTGATTTTGAGGCTACCATAGGGCGCATAGTAAGACCTTTCTCAAAAGCAAATGTAGTTGTGACATGAATAATTATTCTGTCTTATTGAGGAAATTGGTAACTCCAGTTTTCATGGTTATCGGATTTATATACTATGAATAGCAACTGTATTGTGCAAGTGAATTTATCATTAAAATATTTTGTGACTCTTGTAGAGAAATACAAGCAACAGTAATCCCACTAGACATAACATTTGGTTTGATATTTGATCATGTATAGTGACCAAGATAGGCGGTGTTAGCCACATGTGTTGGTACACAGCTGTAATCCTGTGTGCTGGGAAGCTGAGGCAGGAAAATCTCAAGTTTGAGCCCAAACTGGGCAACTCAGCATTAGTTATCTCAAAATTTTTAAAAAATGGTTGGGATATAGCTCAGTGTGAAGGCCCTGGGTTTAATCTCCAGACCACCAAATGCACAAAACAGCCTATATTAACTGAACAGAGAGTCAAAAAGTGCGGCAACACACTTGGTAAGGATGTGCACTGAGTCAGTTTCTGCCATCCTTTCCTTATTTTTGCGCTGCCTAAACTGACCTGTAATTCCTGGGTTTGTCCAATCCTGAGTTAGCTCCCACAGGGACAGGGACTATAGACATGCACCACTGTACTCATCTGTGTCATAAGTGTAAGAGCACATCAAAGATATGTTCAAGTATGTTCAATTGTTTGTAAAAATAAAAGACTGGAAATACTGGGTTAAGTCCGTGTGTGTGTGTGTGTGTGTGTGTGTGTGTGTGTGTGTACTGGAATACCACCCATCTATAAAGAATTGGCGAGCCCAAGCCCAGGCCCGGCTAGTATGTGAGAAAGCTTCCGATTCCTCTACACCCATGGGATGTCTCCTAGCGCACTCTCTGGACTCCCGAGATCCAGCCCAAGCCCAGGCCCAGCAAGTGTGTGGGAGAGCTTCTGGCTCCCCTGCACCTGTGGAACCTCTCTGGACCAAACCCAGGCATGCCGCATGAGTGAGACCCTCTGCTGCACCCTTGGGACCCCTCTACCGTTCCAGAGCCCCCTCAAGCCTACCAAGAGAATGAGAACTTTTGCTATGCTCTCAGGACCCACCAGATCCAGCCCAAACACAGGCCTGGCTAGTGTATGGGAGAGCTACTGTGCTCTCTTGTACCCCCTGAACCCCTTGAGACCTAGACCAGGCCTGGGGTGAAACTCTGCAGTTGAAGTCCCTGCAGAGAGACTAGGGGCCAGAACCACCAACTAATCCAGGAGCAGAACATCTTGCCAGAGGGGTACAATAGGTTCACTTCAAAGGGCTGCGCCAGGGAGGAGCTGACCACAACAGCTAGACCCAACCCACGTTCAATTGGTTTAACTGAAACTGAATAGATCTGCACCTGAATTTCAGTAGGTGCTAAGGTTATAACTGCACTGAAGGTCTACACCAAAGGTCAGAGGTCAATGCTATATGAAATGACAAACGGAGCAAAATGCAATCTCAAGGCCCGAGCCCACCCAGAGCAAGTGCAGAGGACACTGGCACAGAAGAAATTGGGAATCACACAGCTGAAATGTCCGAATCAATAGCATCTGAATTAAAGAAACAACTGCAGAAAGGAATAGAGGAACTCAGATCAGAAATAACCTCTGAAATGAAAAAAGAAATCTCTGAATTAATAGCATATGAGGTTAAGAATCAAATGCAGAAACATACAGAGTAAATCAGATCAGAAGTAATCTCTGAATTAATAACTGCTTCCCAAGAAGACACTGATAAAAAAAATAGAGATTAGAAAAATTATGGATTCCTTGAATGAGCAATACAGGAAAGAAATAGATCGCATGAAGCAGAATCAAAGAGATATAGAGGAACTTAAAATCTCAATCACAAGCTTGCAAAACCATTTGAGTGAATGTGAAGATAGAGTTTCAGATCTTGAAGATGCCATCGCAGCTAGTGAAAAGGTAAGAAAAGATCTCTTAATAAAACTAGGATGCAGGAAAACATAATTCATCACCTGCAAGACGATGCAAAGAAGAACAACGTGAGACTAATAGGCATCAATGAGAAAGGAGTCAATACAAATAATATGAGAAGAATATGGGCAGAAGTAATAGCAGAAAACTTCCCAAATATGAGGAAATAATCTAATATTCAAGTAACCGAAGCATACAGAACTCCAAGTAACTTCAACCCAATTAAAAACACACTGGGACATATAATGGTCAAGATCCCAGAAATCCAGCACAAGAACAATATACTGAAAGCTGCTAGAGAAAAGAAACATCACATTTAAAGGAAAACCCATCAGAATTATGGCAGACTTCTCTTCACAAACCATGAAGGCAAGAAGAGCATGGAGCAGAGTACTTCAAGTCCTCCATGAAAACAAATTCCAACCCAGAATACTATACCCTGCAAAACCTTTCAAGTTTGATAGAGAAGTGAAATGCTTCCATGACAAAGAACAATTAAAGAATTTTGTGATGACTAAGCCAAGCCTACACAGACTACTGAAAGATGTTCTAGAGAGGGACCAAAATGATCAGAACTCCATGAATGAGAACAGAAGGAACCCACTAAATAGGGCAAACAAACACAGGAGAAAAAGGACTAAACAGCAAATAAATAACATGTCAATTGCAAGTAAATACATCTCAATTATAACGATCAAAGTAAATGGACTCAGTTCATCAATTAAAAGAGACTGTCACAGTGGATTAGGAAACAAAATCCAACAATATGCTGAATACAAGAAATACACTTAACTCATAAAGAAATTCATATGCTGAAAGTCAAAGATGGAGAACAATACTACGTGCCCCAACTCCTCAGAAAAAAAAGCAGGGGTAGCAATCCTGTTGTCAGTCTCAACTTCAAGAATGATCAAACAAAATAAAGAAGGGCACTATATACTGGTTAGGGGAAAAATTCAAGAAGAAGATGTAACACTCGAATATGTACACGCCAAACATGGGAGCACCCAACTATATAAGACAAATCATAATGGACATGAAAAGTCTAATATCCAATACCACAATCTTAACAGGAGATCTTAACAGCCCCTTATCCCAAAAGATAGGTCAACCATACAAAAACTTAGCAAAGAAGTAGAACTGGACAAGAGCTTGAAACAAATGGACTTGGTGGACATATACAGAATGTTCCACCCAAACACAGCTGAATACAGATTTTTCTCAGCTGCACGTGGGTCATTTTCTAAAATTGACCACATACTGGTCCATAGGTCATGCTTAAGTATATGTAAGAAAACAGAAATTCTCCCATGCACATTATCTGACCACAGTGCAATGAAACTGGAAATAAACGACAAAAGAAGCCAGAAAACCCTCATAAATACATGGAAATTAACACTACTTAGCAACCAATGGGTCACAGATGAAATTAAACAAGAAATTGAACAATATCTAAAATTCAATGAAAATTTAAGCACAACTTATCCGAATTTATGGGATGTGATGAAAGCAGTTCTCAGAGGGAACTTTTTATAGCTGTGAATTAACACATTAGGAAAACAAAATGGGAACAAATAAACACCCTAATATTGCACCTCTAACATCTAGAAAAGAAAGAGCAAACCAAACCCAGAGCCTAAAGATGGGAAGAAATCATAAAGATTAGAGCAGAAATTAATTCAATTGAGACAAAGAAAACAGTTCAAAGAATTAACAAATCAAAAAGCTGGTGCTTTCAAAGGTTAAATAAAATTGATAAGTCCCTAGCTAACTTCATCAAAAAGAAGAAAGAAAAAATTCACATACAAGTAATAACGAATGGAAAGCGTGTAATTACTACATACCCAGTGGAAATTCAGAATATCCTCAAAGGCACTTTGAAAATCTTTACTCTCACACAATGGAAGGCACAGAAGAAATGGACAGATTCCTAGAAAGGTACAAATTACCAAATCTGAATCAAGAAGATATGTCAACTCTCAGTAACCCAATAACAGCCAATGAAATACAAACTGTAATAAAAAAAAAAAAAACCTGACGACAAAGAAAAGTCCAGGCTCTGATGGATTCACAGCTGAATTCTACAAGAAATTTACAGAAGATATAGTCCCTATACTCCTCAAACCCTTCAATGAAATTGAAAAGAAAGCAGTCCTCATAAAATCATTCCTGGAGGCAAGTATTATACTAATACCAAAACCAGGGAAAGATGCAACTAAAAAAGGGAACTACAGGCCAATATCCCTCATGAACATAGATGCAAAAATCCTCAATATAATCTTAGTAAATAGAATACAGCAAATCATCAAGAAGATTATACACCATGACCAAGTAGGATTCATCCCAGGGATGCAAGGGTGGTTCAATATATGCAAGACTATAAATGTAATATATCAATAGAGCCAAATCTGAGAACCACATGATCATCTCAATTGATGCAGAAAAGGCTTTTGACAAAGTCAACATGCATGGATGATCAAAGTCCTACAGAACATCGGAATAGATGGCCTCTACTTCAGTCTGATAAAAGTCATCTTTGACAACCCAACAGCTAACATAATTCTAGATGGGGAAAACCTCAAAATCTTTTACTCTCAGATCTGATACAAGACAAGGATGTCCTCTTTCAGCACTCCTATTCAAAAAAGTTCTGGAATCATTAGCTAGAGCCATTAGACAAGAAAGAGAAATAAAAGGAATAAGAATACATAAAGAAGTTAAATTATCATTATTTGAAGATGACATGATACTTTACTTGGAAGACTCAGAAAACTCCACCAAGAAGCTACTGTAATTGATACACAAATTCAGTAGCATAGCAGGATACAAAGTCAACACCCAAAAGTCAATAGCATTCCACTACACAGATAACAAACACACTGAGCGAGAAATTAAAGAAATAATACCTTTTTACAATAGCATTGCAGAAAATGAAATACGTTGGGATTCATCTAACTAAAGAAGTCAAAGATCATTTCATGGAAAATTACAGTACTCTGAAAAAAGAGATCGTAGAGGATTTCAGAAAATGGAAAGATATTCCCTGCTCCTGGATAGCAAGAACCAACATCATGAAGATGGCCTTACTCCCCAAATTGTTGTACAGATTTAATGCAATCCCTATCAAACTACCACCAACATGCCTCCCAGACCTAGAGAAATTGTTCCTAACATTTATTTGGAACCAGAAAAGAGCTAAAATAGCAAAGGCAATCCTGGGCAACAAAGACAAGGCAGGAGGCATCACAATTCCTGACTTGAAATTATACTACAAAGCTACTGTGATACAATCAGCCTGGTACTGGCAACAAAATAGACCTGAGGATCAATGGAGTAGATGAGAAGAAGCAGAAGCCTCTGTTACCACACTCAGCCACCTTCAACAAAGGGGCCAAATATGCTTAGTGGAAGAAAGATAGTCTCTTTCACAAATGGTGCCAGAAAAATGACTGTGTACATGCCAAAAGCTGAAGCTTGACCCAGGTCTATCATCATGCACTAAGCTAAAGTCAAAATGGATTAAAGATCTAAACATTAAAACAGAAACACTAAATCTCCTGGAAGAGAAAGTAGGAAGAACACTTGAAGACATAGGGGTAGGCAAAGAGTTCATAAAGAAAAATCAAATTGCATGGGTAAT
>NW_004524578.1:4872175-4881455 GCF_000260255.1 Octodon degus
TGGCCAGCGGGAGAGGTGTGAGGTTCGAACTCCAGCAACCTGAGGCTGACAGCTTTGTGGAAGCAGCCACTTAAAGGCCTGAGCTAGGGCCAGGCCCCCTCTTTAGAATTTATAAAAAACTAAAAAACATTAGGGCTCCAAAATCTAGAGATCCAATCCAGAAATGGGCATCCGAGATGAACTCACACTTCTCAGAGGATGAAATTAAAGAAGCAAATAAATATATGAAAAATGCGCCACATCACTAACCATCTGTGAAATGCAAATTAAAGCAACACTGAGATACCATCTCACCCCAGAAAGAATGGCTATCATAAAGAAATGAACCAACAACAAATGTTGGAGAAGTTGTAGGGAAAAAAGAACCTTTCTTCACTGCTGGTGGGAATGCAGACTTGTGCAACCATTATGGAAATCAGTGTGGAGACCCCTTAAGAAACTAGGACTGGAAATCCCATTCAAACTAGCTATCTCCCTACTGGAAATTTTCCCAGAGGAACTGAAAACATCATATCATACTAATATATGTGTGCCTATGTTGATAGCAGCACAATTTGTGATAGCCAAATCTTGGTAACAACCAAGATGCCCGTCACCTGAGGAATGGATGAAAAAGATGGGGTATTTTTATACAATGGAGTATTACTCAGCTATAAAGAATGATAAACTCAAAGCCTTTATATTAAGTGGATGCCACTTGAAGATATACTCATAAGTAAAATAAACCAGCCCCACATGTGTAGATATCATATAGTCTCCCTAGTATAAGAACTCAAAAGAAGAAATAAAAATAGAAAGGCATAACACAATCAAAAGGAAAGTGAAAACTTGAGGATTGCACAACAGAGAGCAAGGAGAAAATCTAGGAAACATGACAGGGGCAAAAACGATACATTTATACGTACAAGATGGGTAAGGGAATGATCCTGAGATCCTGCAGCAGTTTTTGAAACTAGCAGTCAATTGGTAGGATTCGCACCCTGACTAACTATATATGATGATACATGTGAACTAAGCAACTGCACTGAAGATAGCAACATCTAATACTAGGAACATGCTTCAAATGCATGTCCTTCTAGTCTTCTAAATACACACTGTCTGTCATGACATACAACTTACTGCCATACTGTCTCTCAAGTAAATGTTTGTTTAAAAAAATAGGGGGTAATAAATGAAAATAAGAGACAGGGAAAAAAAATGTCATAGGACTGTCATGCTACAATGCTGCATATGGTTAGATTTCTAAATTTCTGGGTAAAAATATGTAACTGTTTATTCCTATTTTAAAATTTTTTTAAATTTTTTTTCTTCATATTCTGTAGGGACTTAAATTTAACATATCAACACTTGATGGAAAATATCTGTTTTATGTCATGCTTAAGATGTTTGATATTTGACAGATGGTGAGGTTAAGCCCAACTACCTATTTTGTAGGGTGATAATAATAAGCTTCTCTTCTGGATGGTTAACAACCTAAGTTTGCAGACCAAAAATGAGAGAAAAGAAAGAGCTGCAAGGACAGCCAACATTTTGGCCCTAGCCTTTCAAGATCAGTGAAGACTCAGGACATAGGAGAACTGATACTGTAACATCATGTAACTCAGTTGTGTCCCAAATTTTCTAATCAAGGAGATTATGGGCCCAGAGAGGAAAATGGTCGATGATGTAGAGTGTGCTTAAGGAGAGTTACATGGAAAGAAAACATTCTCTCAGACTTTCACAGAGAGCACATTGGTCAAGCAATAGCCGTGACTCATCCACATGGCTGACACTGACAAAGGATCTACAAACTGAGGTACAGAGTTTCAGGATAAATCCTGAGAGAATTTGACTGACCTTGTTGGATACAAGAGTTACATTACTTGTTATATAGGTCTTGCTTTATCTTGATCTTAAGTATCTAGCAGAAAAGTATAAAGATGAAGTATTAAAAGTAAAGTCATATTAATATGCTGAGCTGTAAAAGGCTCAAGTCAATAACTTTTTTTTTCTTCCTCTTCTTTTTTTTTTTTCCGGTGGAACCAGGTATTGAACTCAGGCCCTTGTGCTTGCCAGGCAAGCATTTGTTCCACTGAGCCATCCCCCCTGCCAAGTCAATAACTTCTGTCATTTCCAGTCTTATGGAAAACCCACTACTATTATGAACTACTGGACCATATTGGAATATTTTGCCGAATTCAGGCACCTACAATATTTAAATGATGTGTTAATTATTGAAACTGTCCTACCAATTTGATTTGAAACTGTCTCATTGCTATTTGTTTATCAATAAAATTATGGAAAAAATATTTAAATGACAATGCAATACCCTTCTCTGACAAAACTAAACAAAAAAGAGGGATACAACTGAACGACCATTTTGTATCTGTATGTTCAAAACAGTTAACACAGATGCATTCTCCTAGATCACTGAATAGAGAGATTTGTTCTAATAGTGTTTGTGGACATGATATCATGTCTGCATCTTGTACAATGAATAACCACTAAGACAACAATATGCAATGTATTAATTATTGAAACTGTGCTGGTGATTGGTTTTGAAACTGTCTCATTGCTGTTTGTTTCTCAATAAAATTATAAAAAAAGAAAAAGAAAATATAAGATAGATGAAATGGGGAAGATATCGTCAAAGAATTTACATATTACAGAATAAGTCATTTGGGAAATGTACTCTCAAAATAAATAAATAAAGAATTAGCTAGGTCCATGTTTGTAGATACAAAACATCTCCAGTAAAGAGACAGGAATAGAAATGTACTGAGCTCTTATTCGTTAAGAAAAGTAATGGGCAGAAGCAATATATGTCCAGATAGCCACCCTTTGCCAGCCCCGAGGAGTTAGTTCCAAGGCCTTCCCACACAGTGACCCAGCCAAGCTGTGCAAATATATATATATATATATATATATATATATATATATATATAACAAAATGGTCCTTTATTTATATCCCCCTTTTTTTTGTTTTGTTTTGTCAGAGATGGGTGTTCCACTGCAGTTAGAGAAGCTATATTTGGAGAAGTCTTTAAAGGATCTTTTCATACTTGATTTCAGACCAAATATTATAGGTTCTTGAATTGAGCAAACTAACCAATATAGTGCAATAGTCCATAATAGTGGTAAGTTATCAGCACAACTGGCAATTGTCAGAAGTTGTTCAGTCTTTTACTGCTCAGCATATTAATATAACTTTACTTTTAATACCTCATGGTTACACTTTTCTGCTGGATGGTTAAGACTAAGTTAAAGCAAGACCTATATAACTAAAAATGTAACTTTTCCTATCTGATAAGGTCATTCAAATCCCCTCGGGATTTATCCTAAAACCATGTACAACACTTTGTAGAACTTTTGTCAGTGTCAGCCATGTGGATGAGTCACAGCCATTGCTTGACCAATTTGCTCTCTGTGAAAGCCTGAGAGAAAATTTTCTTTCTAGGTGACTCTCATTAGGCACAGTATAAATCGTCAATCATTTTCCTGTGTGGCCCCATAATCTCCTTGATCAGAAAATTTGGGACACCACTTAGTTACAGGAAGAGGTTCTCTTATGTCCTGTACTGCTTCTAATGTCATATCAATTATTTCTATACTCTCTTTAAAGTAAATGTTTGTTAAAAAAAAAAGTATTAAAAGTAAACGAGAGACAAAAACAAAATGTTATAGGATTGTCCTGCTACAATATTATCTATGGTTTGATTTCTAAATTTCTGTGTGAAAAAATGTGTAATTGTTTTCTACCATTATATAGGGATCTAAATTTTAGAATATCCATGGTTGTTGGAAAATAGTTACATTTTATGTCTAAGGTATTTGATATTTAGACAGATAATGATGTTAAGCTTAATGGCCTGTGTTACAGGACAATAATATCATCAAGTTTCTCTTTTGGATGTTAACAACTAAAGTTTGCAGACCAAAAATTAGAGAGATCAATGGGTTAAAAGAATAGCTAATATTTTGGCCCTAGCCCTTCAAGGTCAGTGAGGACTCAGGACATAAAATTATTTTTCATATAAATAACATTTTGAAGGAAAAAAACGTGTTCCTAAGAATTCACATTTTTAAAGAGAGTAAAAAATTTAAAAATATAGTAAAATGATACAGAATTTCAGGGTCCATATTATTGAATAGATTATAATTCATGCAGTTTTTGTATACCCTTATAAGGTAAGTAAATCATCAATGCTTCATTTTAGGTAAAATGGGAGCAAAACTGATAGGTATGTTGCATGCTGGTATTTCAGAATTTCTTCATGTACACCTGAGTCCAGTGTAAATCAGTTCATAATACACACATGTGCACACACACACACACACACACACACCCCAAGCACTGCTGATGCTAACAACTAGGCAGGGTGGTTGCCTGTCTGGCCATTGAGAACATCCAGGAAGTGTTTTCAGATTTAATCTAAGAACCAGTAACAAGTAATAACTGCCCAGTGAGTGATCAGTGGACACCCAGTGAAAGTACGGGAGCACAGAAATGATCCGAACCTACCCCATGTGCTGTGACGTGAAGCGTAAGAGACACAGGAAGGTCTACATATAGAGAGATCTAGGATTTCCTGATACTCCAGATACGACAGACTTGTTGGCCCAGCACCTAGGTCAGAAAATAGCCTTAGTGGCCCCCAGAAGTCCCCTTGGATCTCTTTTCAGTTACTACCCCTAAAGGTAATATCTTGAATTGAGACAGTGTAGTTACCTTTAGAGGGCAGGGAGTGCCTTTTATATAAATAGAGTCCTATTCTAATATATGTATTCTTTTGTTTATGGCTTCTTAGTTCTACACTGTTTAGTTCTACAATGTTTTCTAACTTATTTTTAAAATGCAGGCATCCACATTTCAGCTGTTAGTAACAAATTGCTGTTAACACCTCAAAATCGTCCATGGCACACCCAGGCTGCTGGTGTTGTGAAAGTGGTCAGGAAGTATGTGCAGACTTGAGCGGGTTATGCAGGGCCTTGGACAGTGGGTCTGACAGGCTTCTGCAGCCTCACCCAGGGTGCTCCACCTGCCCATTGCTCTTAGAAGCATAGCCTCTTGCCCTTACACATGCTTCCAGCAAGCCCTTGTGTAGAGTGTTAGGCCCAGGAAGACCGATTCGTTCAGCACCATTAGATTTTACACACCCTGGGTGCTCTCCACTTTGCCATTTCATGGGGTGTATCATTTGTCACATTACATTGTAATCACTAGTCTGCAGCCTCTCCATTTGCCAGATTCTTTTTACATTGTCTCCAGCAACTAGCAACTGTCACATCACACACACCACAGTGTTGAATAAATGAGAAGAGATGCTTCTCCCAGAGCTTGATGAAATCCTGTGGTGGACAGATGTGCAGAGAATTATAATTGATATTTACATTAGACCTCCGAGGTGCCAGCCAATGGTTTAAAGTGCTTTGCAAATCAGCACAGTACTATTACGAATCCTGTTGTGCAGATAAGGAGATTGAGCAACCCGCCCAGGATCACCTAACTGGTAACGTAGCAGAGCTGAGTTAATGGGTGTGGGTGACCTGCATTCAGCATCTCTTCAGATGACTTATTTCCTGTCTTCCATACAGAGGGCAGTGGCTGTGTACTGTCCAAACTGGTGCAGCGTTGGAGACGGGTGGTGAGTGAGGCAGTAGGTCACAGTGGAAAAATGTACCAACAGCCAATTATGCCACACTGGATAACTCTGTTCTGCAAACAACAGGGAGCTTGTGATAAAGTAACTTGTGTCACAATGTAGGGATCAGACAGACAAGGAGAGAGACTGGCAAGAGATGGATACAGAAGCCCCCTGGAGCAGGGGCAACAGGGTGGAAAGGGGGAAGCCAGCTGAATACTGTGTCTGGCTTCTCCCCCTCCAGACATGCCACCACAACAGGAAAGGGGCCAAAATCAAGAGCAGTGAAACATACAAGGATACAGGAAAGGAGGAAACTGTTGTGAGTGCAGAGATAGGTAGGGGATTAATTGATTTGGCAGGCCCAGGAAAGCCAACTTCTTAATCTAGCATGCCGAAAGCTGAGACATGGCCTGATGTACAAGGTGGCGTCCACTGAAGGCTCGGGAAGTTGGAGCATCAAGAACCACACCATGCCAAAGGGCAGCTGGACAAACACCTTTTCAGGAAACTGTTAACCTGCAGCTCCCGTGACTCATTCCACTTAGCCAAACTACTGCCTTTGCCCAGCCCTGGCGAGCTGCAAAAAGCCATTTCCGAGAGTAAAAATGAGGATCTTTGGACCCCTACAAGCATGCAGCTGAGATTCAGAAAAATTCATTGAAAATAAGGGAAATCAGATAGTCACATCCTGAATGTTGGCATCTATTTCCGTCCCCTGCCTCTGCTTCCAGAACACTTCTGATTTGGGGATGGAACCTAGGAGAGACTTTTCTGGGCCCTCACTCCCATGGAGAAAGATCTGAAGAGGCTAACACTACCGACCCTCCTACTCATCCGGTTAATCACCCAAACCCAGGTGCTTACCATGAAGTTTGTAGTTGCAAACCTCAGCATAAGCATAGAGCTTCTAGGTGACTCTTACAGAGTGGACAGCCAGGCACTAGAGGAAAGGCCAACGACAAAGGAGATTAAACAAGGAGGAGGCTTGCCTAGCAATAGCCTCAACGTAAGTGATTATGAAAGATACTATGTTAAAAAATTAAGTGAGGGCTGGCCAAATAGCTCAGTGGATTAAAGTGCCTGCAAGCAGGTACAGGAACCCAGGGTTCAATCCCCGGGCCTGCTGTGCCAGCCCTGCCCCTGGGAATTGAGATAGCAGTTGAGACTGGGTGTGGTGGCATGTGCCTGTAATCCCAGCTCTTGGGAGGCTGTAAACAGGAGGATCCTTACGAGTCCAATCTAGCAGTGAGACCCTGAACACCCTGTAGATCCTTCCCTAAAAAAATACAGAAAAAAGATTAAGTGAATCTCTTGCAAATGAACAATGTAGCAAAGATGAAACTCAGTAGACATGGGTAAAGTGAACTGAAGGAAATCTAGAAAACAAAGCAGTGTGATAAAGAAATTGGAAAATAGGATAGAAAAATGATAAAACCTGAGTGTCAGCTCACAAGGTTCAATAATGGAATAACAGACATACCAGAAAGATTCAAGAAAAAAAGAAAGACAAAGAGCTACAGAATTTCTAGGGGAAAAAAGCCCTGAAAGATTGTAAGTCTTTAATTTTTTTTCACTCTTTTATTTATTTGGAACAGGGTCTTACTATGGAGCTTGGACTTGTAGTGATTCTCCTGTCTCAGCCTCCCCAGTGCTGGGATTACAGGCATGCGCCACCATGCCTGGTTTCGGTGGCTGGTAAGGCATTCTGTACCAGGGATGGAACCTGGGTCCTTGTACTTGCCAGGCAGGCATTAGACTGCTGAGCTATCTCCCCAGCAGATTTTGAGTGTTTAAACAATGTATAATTGAAAAAAAAAATCTAAATTTCAAAAAGGAAGTCAGGAGTAACAGCACCCGCTTATAATTCCAGCACTGAGGGAGGCTTGGCAGGAAGATCTCAAGTTCGAACCCAGCCTGGGCAACTTAGTGAGACCTTAAAAAGCCCTGGGGGTATAGCTCAGTGATTCATCCCCAGGACCAAAATAATAAAAAGGAGGAGTAGGTCAGCCTGCAGCAAGGAGCCACTCCTCTCTTCCCAGGGGTGAGACGCTGCAGCCTGGCACCAAGATGAAGCATGTTTTGTGGGGAAAATGGTTCAGTGGGTGAAGATAAGAGCCTGCCCAATCTTTAAGCTGGTCCAGTTTTACACATACTTTCCAGGAGTGACAGTGGGTATGTCTGTGCTTTTTAAGTACTTCAAACCTCCTGCTAGACACACTTCTTTCTGGAGGCCCAGGAAGTGAATGTGCTCGCATTGATGTGTGATTGTTAGTAACTTGGTTTTTTCAGTGAAGTACAGGACCATTCTCCCAAATCATCTGGATATCGCTGGATGTTTCATTTGCTTTTCTATAAAATGGAGATGAGTAGCAGAGCCTACTTGTATAGAACAGAATTCAGTGTTTGGCTTTGAATTTTCCTGTAAACTGTCTTTTAAATTTCTTTCCTGATTTTGCTATCTTTCTTCTTTTATTTTAAGGAGAGTAATTAAAACTAGTAATTTTAAAGCAAGATGATAGGCAATCAACAGCGGTTTTACTGTTCTTCTTTATAATGCTGAGAGAAGTTTTCTCTTATGCAGTAGACTACGGACAAGGAAATAAGATTTTATTATGATGTAGCATTCTCTCTCTGTCTCTGTCTCTGTCTCTGTCTCTGTCTCTGTCTCTCTCTGTCTCTGTCTGTCTCTGTCTCTCTCTCTCTTCTCTGAGTCTGTCTGTCTCTGTCTGTCTCTCTCTCTCTCTCTCAGCATTGCTTTCGAAATGTGGCATACAACTTCCTGTGTGTGCGTGTGTGGTCCTGCCAGGAAAGGAGCTCAGGGCCCCCTGCGTGCGTAGACAGGCACTCTGCCGTGGCGCGACTCCTCCAGCCCGTGGCATGCCTCCTTGTGCTCCCTCTTAATGTGCACAGTGAGTGATCTGATGATTACATGGGTGGGAAGAAGAATAATTTGATAATAACATGGTTGGGAAGCTGAGTGATGAACTAGGAATGGATTTCTAAAATTAATAGCCAATAGCTTCTTTCCTATATAGGTGAGTTTTGCCACAATTAATAATCGAATTGGGGCGCTACTTGGGAATGATCACACTTTCACAGCCACAGCCTCTGGAAAGTGTGCGTGAGCAAAGAGCTTATGTGCCCCCCTGCAATGAACGGGGACTGTGCAAACACTGAAAGTAAACACTTCTGACTTCCCAGGACTGGCACGTAGACAGCAGCAACCACTGGGATTCCATGACAGGCCTTTCTCTTAACAGCACTGTGAAAAGCAAATAAACAGTACTGTTTATCTTGTTTTTTAATAGTCTGCTGTGAACGATGGTAAGGAGCCACCTTGGAGACAGTGTGTCATTTCAGTGATTATAGGTCAGTGATGACGGCCCACGGAGGAGGGCTGGACTCGCAGACCCAGCAGCATGCCATGGGAAGAGTGATATGTGGAGCAGACAACGCTGGAACTCTGGTGTGGCCGGTACTGTCCCTCTGGCTGTGTGCTTGAGTCACACAGATCTGCAGGTGGAAAAGAGAAAGAAAAAGACTGTGACAGTATCTAAATAGAGAAAAGGGCGCTGGGATAATTTAAGGCTGAACTTTCATGTTGCACAACTAACTCATCACAGTTGTTCTACGCGTGCATATATAATATATATATT
>NW_004524578.1:4881555-4882881 GCF_000260255.1 Octodon degus
ATACACATATCCCTTGTTCTTTCTCCTGTGTGCCTTGGGAAAGAATCTTAACTCTGCTTCTTCATTTCTGACTTCATCTTCTCCAACATCAACTCAGCACCCTCTCCCCAGCATATTTAAAATCTGCGTTTTTTCTGTTTCCTTACAATGCCCTTCCAGCCAGAGCTGTTCATGTTAATCTGCACCCCAACCCCATGTCCTTTTATCTCCACCCGAGCTCTTCTGAATGCCTTTCTGTTCATATTTCACAAAAAATATACAAAGACTCAAGATTTAATAAAACCTAATAATTAAGTTGCTTATTAGCAATAATGCAGGGCAGATAATTTCTAATTTTTGGCTTATCCTATTAATAAAAATAGCTGACATTTTTCTCAAGGCTTAGTTTCACCAAGTATTATGCTTAATACTTTAGTACTGTTATTCAGCCTTCAGGACATCTTGAGAAATGATCGTTCTCATTTTACTGATGAGGAAATCGGCTTTTTACAAGGCTGATAAAAAGTTGGTCTTCACATAGCCCGCAGGGGCACTGAGAGTCGCAGTTGAAACCTGGGGCTGTCTGGCTTCAAATACTTTCTTACTTTTCTTTCTTTCTTTTTTTTAATTTTCCTTTCTCCTTTTTCTTTTCCTATTCTTTTATACTATTTGCTCTATAGATGGCTTTCATGATTTTTACTTTAAAAACTATTCAGAGAATAACCATTCCCTGTTTTTCTTCTGCTGGAGATAGGTGTGGTGGTTCACTTGGTTCTACCCTGTATTTACCAACCTGTCTCTGTTTATTCAGTCCTGTAAAGCCAGGCCTGAGCTTGTCAGCTTAGAAATGATTCCAGGAATTACGCCCCTTCCTCACCATTTGCAATGTCATTTGCCCTCTGGGGACCTTGCAGAGGGCCATCGGGCTCCAAAGTGTGAAAGACCCAGGTTCAAACCTGGTGGACCAGCCACAAACTGGCTGCTTGGACAAGCGACCTAGACCCTTGAGCCGTCGGTGACACCCATGTCACCGGGTCAGTGTGCCCATTTGGAGTGCAGCCTAAGTAAAGCACCGGGCGGGAAAAGCGCCAGGAAGGAAGCGGTTATCGCGCTGAGCCCCGAGGTGGGTCCCCCCCGCGCCGCCGCCCCGCCCCCACCGCATCCTCCCAGCATGCTCCGCGGCCCACGCCTGCTGGCTTCAAGGAGGACGCGGTCTGGACGCAGCAGGACGAAGGTGAGAGCGAGGGCGAGGGCGAGGCCGACCCGGGCCTGCCTGCTCGGGGTGTGCGGTGTGCGTGGGCCGGGCCCCTCCTCGGCCGGCGCTGCGCTGGCCAGCCTCGGTCCCCG
>NW_004524578.1:4882981-4917208 GCF_000260255.1 Octodon degus
CGGCTCGTGCGGCTCGCAGCCCTGCAGGCCGTTGGCTGGGCCTCGGCTGCGGCGCCCGCGGGCTCCGTCGCTGCCTTGTGGGGTGCTCAGCTCCCGCCTGGACAGTAACCCCCATCGTGCGGGAAGCGGGACTGTGGCCCGGCTGCTGCCGAGGCCTCACGCGGGTGTTCGGTGGGGAGCCCCGAGGCGTGGGCTGCGGCCTCGGCTTGAACGTGCGGCCGGGCCCGCAGAACCTTCTAGAAGGCCTTGTGCCTAGGAGGCCCTGCACGTGCGGCGTGTTTATCCTGGTAGAACTAAGTAATCTATATCTAATGTAGTTCATAATAAATACATTTTATATTATATTATATGCAGTATGTAATGAGCGTACATACCTTAACCCATGCCTCTTAAACCGAAGTTCCACAAAACAATATTTACCTATGCTATTTGTGCTGTGTTCTATTGTCTATTCTACTCCAGTCTAGACTCAATTTTAAAAATGTTTGGGCCCATTAACTCCCACAACCAAAAGAGAAAAGAAAATGTCTTCCAGTCAACCGAGATAAAGGGGAAAAAAATTAAGTAGTATGTGAAGCGGTAGAAAGAGTAACTCACTGTAAATTATGCAGAGTATCATCTGTTAACGGATGAATTCTCAAGTGAAAGTATTGCCCTATGTTGTGACTATAAGCAAACAATAACACACCCACCTTTATTTAAAATTCAAGGATATTTGTGAAGGGTCCAGTGTGTACCTAGGAGCCACCAGATTCCTGGGCCCTGGGACTACTTTCTTGCGTGTAGGCATGCTTTGGAAGCCTGAGCCACTCTGGGGTATTCGTCGATTACCACAAACTTTCTTTCATCCCATCAGAAAATGTCTTGGGGCTAGACGTGATAGGCCCTGCGTTTAAGTGGCAGGCCCTAGAAACTCCCATGACCAAAAGAGAAAAGAAAATGTCTTCCAGTCAACCGAGATAAAGGAAAAAAAAATGAAGTAGTATGTGAAGTGGTAGAAAGAGTAACACACTGCCCTGTAAATTATGCAGTATCTATTAATGGATCAGAAAATGCCATTAATGGGTCCAAACATTTTTAAAATTGAGTCTAGCTTGGAGTAGAATAGACAATAGACCACAGCACAAATAGCATAGATAAATATTATTTTGTGGAACTTCGGTTTAAGATACATAGTTTAAGTTATGTACACTCATATTATATACTATATGTAATATTATGATATAAAATGTATTTATTATGAAATACATTAAGTATAGATTACTTATTTCTACCAGGATAAATATGTTACATATGCAGAAAGTGCCTTTGCAGTAGTAGTAGTTGATCTCAAATACTAATTATTCACATGATTGCAACTGTAGTAAAGTCAGATGTTACCTTTGCCCTAGCCCCATATTTTACACTGACTTTGCCTAGTATTGGCATGGTGTGTGTTTGGATGTCTGACCTATCACACGTGTACTGTGATTCATATGTACTGTGAATCATCCCTGATATGTACGGAACGGAATGGCAGAATTGCTCCAGTACCTGAGATCAGTCACTCTTCGGGTTGCTGATTGTAGAAGCCAAGAGCCGTAGTCATCCCTGTTATCATGAGAATGTGCATAAATTATAGGTTTCCGTCCTCCACTGTTGAGCTGTGTGACCGTATGAAGGCCTTTGCTTTACATTGTTCCTGATGAAAGCAAGTAAGGAAGTTTAGTAGCCCAAGAAGTTTCTGGTGTGTTCCAGTTATTTTCTTACGTTGTGGAAGGCTTGGGAGCTGGGTAACAGTATGCTCTTGGGGGTGAGGGGGTTTCTTCAATAAAGTCACATCATTTTTATTTCAGGTTTGGTAAAAGATTTTTTAAAACATTTTGCTTAAAAGCCAGGCATGGTGGCACATGCCTGTAATCCCAGCACTCTGGAGGCTGAGGCAAGAGGATCATTGTGAATTCGAAATCAGTCAGGGCTAGAAAGTGAGCCTAAGGCCAGCCTGAGCTGTATAGCCAGACCCTGTGTCAAAAAGACAATTTTTTTTTAACTTGAAGTACTAAATCTTTATATAATCTTTATATTATTTTTTGTTTTGTATTTTTATCTATTGATCAATTGACTGGTTAATTTTATTTTCAGGATTTAAATAGCTAACACTTAGGACTGTATTTCTAAGAGATAATTTCCCAGTCAGTGTCCCATTTATCTTCTGCTTAATGCAGATGTTTAATTGTCAATGGTTAGTATCCCATTTTGAACATGGGTTTTGCAGGTGGTTTAATATAATCAAGTAAACTATTTTTATTTTTGTGAAACTTGCTGATGACATGTTTTGATAGGAGCTCAATAAATGTGTAAATTAATGAGCATTGTAATTATAAATTGTTGGGCCAGCCAGATAGCTCAGTGGAGTAAAGTGCCTGCTTAGGCAGGCTTGGCGATCAGGGTTTGATCTCTGGGGTGTCGTGCCAGCCCAGCCCCCAGGGCGCACTGAGAAAGCGACTGAGACTGGGCATCATGGCGGGCTCCTGTAATCCCAGTTCTTGGGAGGCTGAAAACAGGAGGATCACTATGAGTCTGATCTGTGTAGTGCAATCCTGTAGACCCTGTATTAAATACATTAAAAAATAATGATAGTAATTATAAATTGTTACTGTTGGTGGTAGTCGTGTAGTGCTGGCAAGCACTGTACCATTGCACTATGATATATTTATCCCCTTTTTAAATTCTACTTTGATACAAAGTCTCACTAATTCCCAGGCTAGCCTCGCCCTCTGATCCTCTTGCCTCAGCCTCTGGAGTGGCTGATTACTGAGGTATGCCACCAGGCCCAGCCTTTTACAGCAATGGAATGAGAGGTGTGCCATTGCACCCAGCTACAAACTATTGATCTCATCATGTGGTGACACAGTAGTTTTTAATATACTGAATGTGTACCTAGTTTGTTTGACGAGAAACTAAATTTTGACAAGTGCGTTTTATGACACAGTGAGGCATTGGTCTGAAAAGAGGTAAGTGAAAAGAAATCATTCCATCCTAAAGAACACTTTGTAGCAGCATTCAGTAGTGTGTGGTCAAGACGGTGAACAGGATGCTTTCTCCTGTTTGAAGGTCTCAGTAGAAGCTGGCGGGAAAAACTTTATACTTTATATTAAAAGTGTGTGACTTTTGGTTCCTATCCTTTGAGCCCTTCTGAGGAAGTGGGCCACTGGTGTCACTGAGTTGCTCTGTGGATTGCCTCCCCCTGAGAGAGATGGTGGCTGTCCCCCTTCAAGCAGTGTTTGCTTTGTCAAGCCATAGGCAAAGCTGCCCACAATAAGTGAAGAGAGAACAGGGACCACATTGGTCTTGTTCATAATGATTTCACTGTTCTTAGACACATAGGAGGCGTTCAGTAAATAGTTGTTGAATGACCGAAAACATCACAGAAGATGGGAGAGCAACAGAAGAAGGCATGAAAGTTTAAAATGGAGGGAGAAGCGTGGGTTGTCATTAGATAAAAGTATGATACTATCCTCAAATAAAAGTAAGTTAGTATGTTCTAGCACACACTGAAAGGCTCCATGCGTTTCTGGGGGGAGACCTGGATCCATATGGCTCAAAGCCTATCAGAGGCAGGTTCATGCCCAAATACAGACACAAGTACACACGCGCGCACACATTTCTGAATCAGTTGTATGCAGAAGCAGTTTGTGCTGTACTAATAAGGAATAGGGCTGCATATGAGATGGAGCTAAGGGTATGATTTGGATAAAAGCATAGGCTCAAGAATGGGAAAGGTTGATTTGAGAGGCACAGTTTCCTAGGGAATATGGGAAGGGCTTAGAAGGAGGAATCAAAGATGCTCCACGAGCCAAGGTCAGAGCGAGGAGGGCCTGGGGCTTCATGGAAGGGACGATTAATATCAGGTATGGTGGAAAATAAGGTGGGGATCACATTTGGGGGGTAGGAAGTAAAGTCATAGAAGTTAATCTAATGTAGCTACTGTCAGAACACTATAACTACCGGACTGGGGGTGGAGCTTGGTGGAGCACTTTCCTTGCCTAGCATGCCTGAGGCAGTGGGCTTGATCCCCAGCACCACAAAAAAAATTAAAGTTTCTAAAAGCCATAAGTTGTGTAGAGAGAAGTAACTTGATGGGGCTGTGCTTTGAGATGTTCAGATAGCAGCAACCAGGAGGGCAGAAAACAGCTTCCTACGATTAGAGTCTGTCTCAGCACCACTTTCAATTACCTTGCAATGATCAGGTCACTCTTGAAGGCTTAGCAGTATAAAGCAGTGGAAGACGGGAAATACATTTGGTTTAGACTCTAGAGACGATCTGGATGTAGGGCCGGTGAGATAGCCCAGTGCACTAAGCGCCTGCTTAAGCCAGTGCAGAGAGCTGGGTTCGATCCCCGGCCCCACATGCCGTGCTGGCCCTGCCCCTAGTTGCACTGAGTCAGCCACTTCTGGGCGTGGTGGTGCATGCCTGTAATCCCAGAACTGGGGAGGCTGAAAACAGGACAATCTGGAAATGATCAAGAGAGACTGCAAGTGTGCTGAACAGCCACAGTCCCACACAAGCCCACGCTGACATCATATCTCCTGCATAGCTCGTGTTCTGTGTAGAAACTAATTCTATCATTAATAAGAAGGCAGAAGATCTAGATAGGTGTCTTGTTCTTAGAAATGATCTTGATACTTAGTCTAGCTTATGTTCTTCACATGTCTTTCATCCCACTTTTGAAAAAAAATAATCTCATCAAAGAATCCATAGACTGAAGAGAGATCCCCATTGTTGAGTGCCTCAGGCTTCCAAGCCGTTCTCCTCAGCTCTTCATTAGCAGGTGGTATGGTCAGTCATGGGCCTGAGAAGGAGAGGACAGAGGTAGATCATAATCTTGACATCAAGGACATTGTCCTTATCTTGTTTCAAGCTTTTTACACAGTATATATGTTGGATGAGTGATGGCTGGCTGAATAATAACCATTTTGTTTCCTTGTTGTCCTGTTCACATATGACATGTTGTTAACATCACAAATGTCTGCCCAGACACTCATCATTCCCCTTCTGGGTCTTCTTACCAGTGCCGCTCTCCTAAGTCCACTCACAGCATACAGAGCATCTGCTAAGATGCCTGGCATAACGTCAGATGAAGAGGTTACAGAGGTTGGTCCTACTGAGCTCTGCTTACAGACTGAGGCAACCTTGGGGCTCATTATTTGGGGTGATGAAAACTTTATCTGCCTGTTTTTTTTTTTTTTAATGTATTTGGTATTGGGTCTACAGGGTCTCACAGATTGGACTCTTAGTGACCCTCTGGTTTTCAGCATCGCAAGTGCTGGGATTACAAGCGTGCACCACCATGCCTAGTCTCAATTGCCGTCTCAGCGTGCCCCAGGGGTGGGGCCAGCATGGTGTGCTGGGGTTGAAACCCTGGTCCCTGCGTCTGCATATGCAGGAACTGGAATCTGCTGAGCTGTCTGGCCGGCCCAATCTACCTGTTCCTATTACTTGTTTTCAGGTGATAGAAATAGTTTTAACTGCTCATTTGAAATCTAGGACTTATGTCTTCATATATGTAGAGCATAATATAGAACATAAAGTGGCAAGTGCCTGAGTCCATCTCCTCAGTTGGGTTTGAGCATAAAAATATATCCACAACATACACACACATACACACACACACACACACACACACACACACAGATGTTTCCTTCTGTATAGTAAGCCTATGAATGCTTTGCTCATCTCTGTAAGGGTGTATTTATATCTGCCTTGCTGGTTAGACTGTGTTTTTACTCTTTAGATTTTTGCTTCTTCAAAAAGTATAATGTGCCTCACACATAGTATGCACCAAATAAACATTTGCAGAATGACTTATTGAGTAAATACTTTGTTCAGAGAAGAGTAATGGGTGTAACTTGGAAACTTTATATAGCCCTTCACCTCAGGAATAAATTGGAGAAATTAGCATGGTGTGGTAACTCACACTTATAATCCCAGCCCTTCGTAGGCTGAGGCAGGAGGATCTTCATTAGTTTAAGGCTAGCCTGGGCTACATAGTGAGTTCAAAACTTGTCTGGATTATATATTGAGACTGTTTCAAATATCCCCCCAAATAAAGTAAAAATAAATTGGAGGAACAAAGTTTAAATGCAAAAGCAAAGTCTCTTACAATGTAAAATAAGAGTAAAAGCTTATAAATGAAATCTGTTAATTGGAGCCTTATCAGAGCCATAGTCATAGTTAACATTTACCTAGAGCTTACTCTGCCAGATATCATTTTAAGGGCTTTTATACACACTAACTTATTTATTGATTTTGCAACTATAAATCATGCTGTTCCTTTCCACGTTTGACAGGTGACAAACCTGAGGGACTGAGAGTTTAAGAATGCCATCAACACCATGAACACTAAGGGGGACAGGGCTTAGCAGCCGACCTTTCAAGCTGGGTTGGAAGCAAGGCAATCTGTCACTGTCACTGAGAGCCACACCTGTGCTAACAGCTGTCTGTGCACATGGCCAATACCATCTGGCAGCTCTCCGTGCAGGTGGTAGGCTGGCTGGCCTTTGGGAGACAGCTGTGTGGAAGTCCTCCTCACGTGGCAGGTGGTCTACCTTGTGTGGAGCAGCACTGCACGCTCCCAGAAGGTGTGCCAGATTGACTCTGTAAGAGCTCTCTGTGTCCACTTCTCAATAAAAGACAGACTTCAGTTTTCCAAGGAGTAATCTTCCCCCTCCCGGGGAGCTTGAAGTAGACCTGGCCACCTTTTCAAGGTGTAGTGGCTGAAGCCTACGATCCCAGCACTTGGGAGGCCAGGGCAGGAGTGTGAGTTTGAAGCCAGCCTACAGCACACAGCATGAGACCTTGTCTCAAACAGAACAAACAAACTGGCCACTGCCGTGACACACAGCACTCTCTTCAGGTTTTAAACGAGCCCAACAGACACTTGAAAAAATAACTAGCTATTGTGGTAGAGAGGGAGAGATGGGCTCATTTATTTTTTATTTATTTATTTATTTTTTGTGGAACCAGGGATTGAACTCAGGCCCTTGCACTTGCCAGGGAAGCGCTTATTCCACTGAGCCATCCTCCCCGGCCCCAATGCGCTCATTTATGCATAGGTACATACGTATGCTCTGCTGACACTGAGAGCTGACCTAGCTCCAGGAATGGTTCCGTGCTGAATAGGCTAGAAATTCTGACCTTTGTGCAGCTTACTTGGGGGACAGACAGACAGTAAACAAATAATAAAATGAACTTAGAAGGAGATAAGGTGGAAAAAGATAAAACAGGAGAGGGAATCAAAGTTTCAGGGGAGGGAGGGGACCTAAGGGACCCAATGTGTGATGCCCATTTGATCATTTAACTCGGGGTGATCTCCTCTTTAGTTTTCTTACTTTTTCACAAAGTGGCCTTGCAAATTAGCCACCAGGCAGCCTTTCAAAACTAGGCCAGGGTAAGCGCGGCAGCTGGGTAGAGTGGGAGGAGGAGAGAGGAAATTCGGCTCCTGTGATCCACCTGGGGATTTGGGAGAATCCTTGTGGAAGATGGTGGTATTTATGTCAAGGAGATGTAGTCTTAACATTCAATTGGTTCAGGTCTTGATCCAGGTATTTTAAAAAGATTTGTTTGTTTTGAGATGGCGTTTTACTGTGTATTCTAAGGTAGGCTTAAATTTGTAGTTTTTGGGGCCAGGGAGATGGCTCAGTGGAATAAGTGCTTCCCTGGCAAGCACAAGGGCCTGAGTTCAATCCCTGGTTCCACCAAAAAAAAAAAAAAAAAAAAAAAAAAAAAAATTGCAGTTTTCCTGGCTCCCCCATAGCTGGGATTTCAGGTATGTACCACATCTGGCTTGATCTGGGGATTTAAAGTTATCAAAAGCTTTGAATGTAGTGGGCAAGTATTTGTGAAGACTTAAACTTGTTTCATTTTATCTCTTAGGAATTTTTCCCACAAAGCTATTGAAGAATACATGGTTGAATAGCATTTCAATTTAAAATTCCTGTCTATGAACAGACTTTAACATTTGAGAAGTCTAAAAGATAAAATTGAATGTTAGAAGGAAAAAAAGTTTGTTGACAGTAAAAGCAAAGAAAATGTGCCAGGCTAGGTTAAGAACAGTATGACCAAGACTGTGTTCATTAAGTTCCTTGAAAGGGATTGTCTTCTGTTGAGAAAGCACTGGTGTGGAGCACATGCCTATAATCCCAGATACGTGGAGGGCTGGGGCAGGGTGTCATAAGTTTGAGACCAAGCTAGGCAACTTAGTCCATGGGGAAAAGGCTCATCAGCCCTTTTATGATGTAGCTTAGCCCTGCATTCAATACCCAGGATTACAAAATGAAATTTGATTAAGGATTGGTTCAAAGCACTGCATGCAGGTTAGACTATCAGAAATTGCGTTGCTCCATGCAGCTGTGCTCCCTTTGCTCTTGTATAATGGAGCTTTTGGCATAATACCTGGTTCTTTTCCTGATGGTGCCCAAAGTCCATGTTCCTGTAATTTGCTCACTGATTTTCCCTTCCAAGTGACTAAGTGGCCTTCTAGAGCCCTTGATTAGGTTTGCCTCTGGCCCTCACTTACCACCTCCCCTACTTCTCTCTTACCCCCTCCCTTACTTTCCTGGGTAAAGGGCACTGGGGAGGTGGGTACTATACGCACGAACTCACTTTTACAACCTTTACTGACAAGCTTGCTCTGTGTACATGTCCCTCCTCCTGCACTTAATATCATTCTTAATTGTCCAAATTTCATTTGTCAGAGATACGTCATTTACTTTCTGCAGTGCAGTGAATTGTTAACATTCTTGAATTGATTTAATGATTTAGTACCTATTAGCAAGGACTTAAGATGTAATCCTGATAGTTAGCTCATAAAATGAGACAGTTAAGTGTTTTCTAGAAGAAAGTGACACCTCCTCATGGTGTTTGCTCCTTCATTAGTCACTCTGGAAGTTCTCTCCTCTTGCTTAGCTATGCACTGATAAATGTATTATAGGGCACAAGACTGAAAGAGAAGAAAAGAACTACTAGTGTTTGGAAGGACACTAGTGTTTGGAGTTTGCTGTCACCTCCTTGGCCTGGAGCTGTCTCTGTGCTCAGCTCATGTCGATCTCAGCTCCCACAGAGGCCTTGCCAGCAAACTCCAGATTGCTGGCCTTCCTGTCCCTAGCACAGATTGTATGATAGCTCATTTTTACAATCGAAGGCGGGATTGCCTCTCCCCAGTGACTCAAGGACTATAGTGGTGAGGGTTAGTGTAGCTTATGGGGGCAGATGCTTAGCAAGCTTTGAATAGCCAGGTACCATGGAAGACCCACCTCAGTACAGGAATAGGACAGCTAGCACCAGGCCGGGAGGTGTTGTGAGGTAGGGCCTAAACAGTAGGAGACCTGAAGGTTGGAACTTGAGAGAGGAGCCCGATTTTCTCAGAGCAGTGCAAATAGAAAGAACAGCTCATTTCAGTACTCTTGAGAGGCTGAGGCAGGATCACAAGTTCAAGCTCAGCCTGGGTTACTTAATGACTTAGTGAGACCCTGTCCCAAAATAAAAAGGGCTGGAGATGTAGTTTAGTGCAAAGGCCTTGAATTCAATCCCCCGTACATTTTTTTTATTTTTCTTTTTTGAAGAATAGCTCACACCAAAGGCACAAAGGCTTCCAACTCGTTTTGCCTGGAATGCAGCAGGTGGGGAAAAGGAGATGCAGTCCTGGAGCCATGGGTTACAACCGCACTGTGTGTCATGCTCTGGAGTTTGGTCTTGGTCCCTTAACAGGAAGGTAGCTGGTACAGGCTTAGCAGCAAGGGATAGACAAATGAAAATAAAGAAAATATTCTCATTAGGAAGATAAGTTAGGGGCAGCTGCAAGAAAGTGGACCAAGGCTGCTGAGAGGAAGCCTGGGGCTGGGCAGCAGTCCCCTGGCCAGGAAGACGGGGCTGGGCTGCTCACTCTCCCCATCTGGTGAAGCAGCTGTGAAAAATTCTGTCCTTCTAGGCAAAGACTTTAAATTCATAGGCTCCTTAATAGAGAAAAGAACCAGTGGAGAGAAAGGCAACTAGGAAAAATTAAATGAGCAGATGTTGAGTGAAAGGGCTTTTATCAGCCCTCCTTTGAAGTAAATTCTTTAGTGAAATAAGAGGAACTTGGAGTTTAAATGGATTTGAAACTGGTGCTTTTTTTTTTTCTTTAACCTTCATCCCATCTCCCTTTTGCTGTTGTCTGTGAACTGATGGGGAAGTGCCTGTCCTCAGCTGAGAGAAGTTAAGGCTATCTCTGAATCAGGCTGTTGGAGGAGCTGGCCTTGCTGCCCCGCCCACAGCACCTTGGTTTGCAAGTGATTCATGAATCAACTTGTTGAAGCTCTCTTCCTTGTCAAGCACCTTTAAATAACCCAAGCCCATAGCTGTTTCATCTTCAGCCAGAGAAAGTGAGAACGGCCCCGAGACGGCTAGCACCTCACGTTTGCCCTAGAAGATGTAGACACTGGCTTGCTGGGATTTGAAACTGAAGCACTTCCAGCAGGCTGTGTTTATTTCCTGATAATAATATACTGGTCTTTCTTAGTGATGATTGATTTTTGGGACTTAAACCAAAATAAAAACAAGTTACATATAATTTTTTCTAAAAATGTCAGGCTATTTTTTGTTACATAGTTTTAGTAGTAGTAGTAGTCATATTGGGGAATGAACTCAGGGCCTTGTGCTTGCCAGGCAGACGCTTATGCTGCTGAGCTATATCCCCAGCTCTTTGTTACATAGTTTTAAAAAGGTTTTTTTTCTTGTTTGTTTGTTTGTTTGTTTATTTACTGGGAAAGATAGAAATCACATTGGGTATCTCTCTCTCTTTTTCTTTATTTTTAAATGTATTTGGTAGAGGATCTCACTATATGGTTTGGACTCGTACTGATCGTACTGTTGTCAGCTTCCCCAGCCCTGGGATTACAGGTGTGTGCCACTATGCCCAGGCTCAGGGGCAGGACCTGCATGACATGTGGTGCCAGAGATTGAACCCTGGTCCCTGTGCTTGGCTAAGCAGGCACTTAGTCTGCTGAGCTATCTCCCTGGCCTGGACTTATGCCTCATAATGGATGAGTTTTGTGGTGTGGTAGTGGTGAACGTGGTGAGCTGGTTAGCAAAACACCCCCCCCCCCCCAGTATTCTTTACCTCTAGAGAGTACTTAGAGCTGTCAAACCAGCTCCTAGCAGAGTGCAGGGTTTTCAGCAGTATTTCAAGTTTCTGGCCAGTGCGTAAGCCTCTTCCTTTAAAACAGCAAGATCATCCTGTTCAGCAGTTGACTAATGACTGTGCATCAGAATGCAACAACCGTGAGGCAGTAGAAGCTGTTGTAATTCAAGTCTGCCGAACTCCAGTTTTCTCCTCCTCAAGTGGTGAAACAGGAAGTAACATCCCATCAGGAAGAACCTGAAAGTGCATCCAGTAGCTTTGCCTTACGTCACAGTTTGCCTTCAGAAATCTTGACTTGCAACTTTCCAGGGTGGGTCTGTGAGAGAATTTCAAAACGTACATAGATGAGACATGTTGCTCCCGAGAACAAAGCTGACCACAACACCGGAGACTTCGCTCTGAGTACTCTTCACAAGCAAGGAGCATCTTCTGGAGACTGACATTTCGGAAAGGTAGGTGCCAGCTCACCGACGGTGTGCATTCATACTGGAGAAATGACAAGCAGGTTGGCCTTGGTCTCCGCTCTGTGTGTGTACATAGGACGGGGTGTGTGTGTTGCGGGGAGAGAGAGACACAGACAGAGAGACGGAGACAAAGAGAGATAGAGTGAGAGACAGAGACAGACACAGAAACAGAGAAATGGAGACAGAGTGAGAGACAGAGACAAAGACACAGACAGAAAAACAGAGAGACAGAGATAGAGACAGACAGAGACAGAGAGAGGCAGAAGAGAGGAGAGAAACAGACTGAGAATGACAGAGACAGACACAGAGACAGAAGAGAGAGAGCGAGCGAGCGAGCAAGAGAGAGAGAGGGAGGGAGAGAGAGGGAGGAGAGAGGCAGAGAGGACATGATGAAAATCCCGCTGCTTGAAGAGCATTGCCTACAGCCTGTCGACTAGTGGAGAGCAGCGCTCCATCTGAATGTGCGCTTCTGGCCTGTCTGATGTGCTCCTGGGCTAGTTGAGGCTGATTGATTGAAGGAATGGGGAAAGCCCAGAGGAGGCTGAACGCTCAGCACAGCTTGGTTTATCAGAAAAGCCTGACGCCAGTGCAGCGCTGAAGTGCGAAAGCTGACCCCAGATTTTGGTTGGGAGGCAGCCCAAGGGCACTTCAGAGCTCTTCACAGTGCCTTCGGGTCACAGTGCCTAGGACTGCCTCACCTCGCTGTGACGGAATTTCCTAGCTGGTCCTCACTTGAGAGGTGTAGTGCGCTGTGTCATGCCAGAAGAATGAACTGCTCAGCTTAAAACTGTCAGCTTTGCGTGGAGTCAAAGCACAACTTCATTTTTTCTGGATCAGGCAAATGTTTTATTTTTAGTTTTTTTTTCTGAAAATCTTTACATGGAGCTGGGAAAAGAAACCTTTGGGGTGCCCCTGATGATGAATAGTAATTTATTTCATTGTTGATAGTATTTCATGGCTTTCACTGTCAGACCTGAGTTGAAAATGTTAAACTTTACCTTTTCACTTCTGCCCCCACGTCCGCTACCTCTTAGCAGGGATTTCCTCTTATAATTTCATTAGTAGAATTGTTGACTGGAGAGAGAGAAAAGGTATACACTCACCTGGGTAACAATTGTGTGGTCCTTTCATTAAAATATTCATGTCTTTTAATAAAATATCAAATTAATTTATATAAGTTTGAAGATAATTCTGGGTTAATAATTTACTTTTACTATTTATAATACACATTATGATATTTAGTTATAACCCACATTTATTAGTCCTTATTGTGTCTGTATGTACTTTCGTTTAATTCAGAGAGATGGGTCTTACAATGTGCCGTTTGCAGATGGATGAGTTTAGATTTAGTGAGCTTTAGTGGTGGCATAGCAGGGAAGTGAGAATTTAAACTTCACTGCCCTTTTACATACTGATTGAGCTTCTTTCATTCTTACCCTGTTTCATCAGTCCCCGGTGTCCTTGTCGTGTGGAGGACTTTCTGAATCTAGCTCCGTATTCAACTTTATAATAAAAGTGCCAAAGTCAGCCGTGATTCCCTTCCACTGTTGGATGTGGTACGTGGTGGGAGAAGGTGGACTAGAAAGACAGATTGGAGTGTGAATTGCCACTTCCTGCTGCTCCTGTGAGCGAGGCGAGTTAGGCTTAGTATTCTTCATTTGTAAGTCAGTTATTATAACATCCCAGCACATAGGGTTTCGTAGTTATGAGGAATAAAAACCAAGGTACGCTGAATGTCTTCCACCTTATCCAACAAATGACAGGCTCAGATAACCAGTGTCCTTTTCTGCATTTCGATGCGCATATCTTGATGCACCAGATACTGTTCTAGGCACAGGAATGTAAGCAGGGAACAAGACTGCCATGTCCTTCCTCATGGAAGGCAATGTCCCTTGCTACTCTGGCATTACATCAGAGTGGGGTTTGTTCTGGAAATCACTGTGGTCACTGAAATCCTTCTTTGTGGAGCTGATCCCCAAACCACAAGAGTCAGACAAAACAAAAAACCCAAAACCCAAGGACATCGCGTCTTTCTTTTCTAAAAGTTAGTTTGAAGTGCTAAGTGTTGTAGAGTGACAGATCAGGAAAGATAATACTTTTAAATACACACGCACACAGGCATACACATGTGTACGTGCACACACACACACACACACACACACGAGTTTCCCCTGGTCTCCAGAGTCATAGCAAAAGTGTAGCCAGGAGCTCATGGAAGGCACACGCCAGGAGGGTGGTGGCAGCGCCTGGATGTCACTTGCTCAGAGCAGAGGCTGTATAACAGCCAGCTACTCAGCTCGGCACCATCCACATGACAGCCTGGGGCTTCCTAGGGCCTCTGGAATGTGCCTTGAGGGACCTGACCCAAGCATGGGCCCAGAGGTAGGGGATAGTGTGTGTGTATGTATATTTTTAAAGATTGATTTAGGAGGAGAGTGTTTGACCTATTTATTGGCAAAAAGCCTGGAGTCAAGCTCATTGAGTGGATCAGTTGACATCAAGAATATTGTTTTCAACAGATTGTTCCTGGCTTTGAATCTTTTTTTTCTTTAATATACTTAGTACAGGGTCCATAGGGTCTTGCTACATAGATCAGACTCATAGTGATCCTCCTGTTTTTAGCCTCCCAAGTGCTGGGATTACAGGCGTACGACACCACGCCCAGTCTCAATCGCTGTCTCAGCACACCTGGGGTTGGGGCTGGCACGACACCCCAGGTATCAAACCCTGGCCCATGTGCTCTGCCTAAGCAGGCACTTTAGTCCGCTGAGCTATCTGGCCGGGCCCTGGCTTTGAATCTTGAGGAAATGCAGATCACAGCTGAGAAGCAGAAGAGAGGAATACACAGAAACTCCCTCTAGACTCTAATGTGGTTATATTATTATTCTTCTGGGAACACCTGTGCCCTCAATGCACTGACCTTTTTTTTATACAGTCCAAATCAAAATGTGTTTAAATTTAAAAGATTTATTATAGAAAAATACACATTGCCATTAATTTTCTTCCCTTTATCCCATCATTCTTGCCACTTTATTTTATTTTGTTTTTATTACTACCCATTTTATTAGTACAGTCTTATTAGTACATGCTTATTAGTACATGTTTATTTTTATTGGTACGTGTTTTATTAGTAAATTTTACTTCTATTAGTAGGTTTATTGTGGGGGGCTGTCCATGAAGTTCCCCTTCTGCCCCGTCTCTTAGGCCCTTCCTATTTGCCAAAGCTCCATCTGCCTATTTCCTGTCATCTGTGTTTTATTTTGTTCTTTAATTTATTTATACTTTGAGTTTCTCAGATGGGAATCATATGATTTTTTTCAGCATATATATATGTATATATATATGGCTGGGGAGATAGCTCAGTAGCATAAGTGCCTGCCTGGCAAACGCAGTGTCCCGAGTTCAATCCCCCATACCACAATATAGATAGATAGATAGATAGATAGATAGATAGATAGATAGATATAGATATATAGATATAAAATATCTATCTCCTTACAATTTCTCCTTAATGAGGGCAGCATAAATTAAGCTAAAACCTTAGTAAAATAAATAAGCTGGCATATATGTGTAAAATTCCAATTACCAAGTAAGTAAAGTTAAGAATCTTTGACCTTTCACATACTGTCACAGCCCAAGTTTTCCACGGGTCTTTTTCCTGATGGTGCAGACAGGTGAAATTGTGAATGGCGTCATGATCACTGTGTCCTGAAACTGCAGTTGTTTCCAGAGTGCGCTCTTCCCCTATGCTGAAGTCTGAGAAGAGCCACTCACAGACGGAAGCTGTCTCTGACACTGGAGGGTTGGCTGGAGTCGGCTTGAGGCAGGTGCCACCTTTCCTAGGAATTGTAAATTTCTGTCTGTGTCTTCCTGTTGCTCAAATATAAAAGTATTTTGATAACTATTTCTTTTTTATTTGTTTGGCTTACCTGTCCCTGAAAAGTCTGTAGAGAGCTTGTGCTGATTATACAAGTTTGAATAAGATGGAAAGTTTCCTTTGTATTGTTTCCTGAGTGAAGTCTTTGTTTTTGTTTTGTGGTGCTGGACCAGAATCCAGGGCCTCGCACATGGTAAGCATGTGCAGTACCGCGGAGGGACACCCTTGGTCACACTGAACTACCGTTTCGGGAAATGCCTTGTAGCTAAGCTGTTTGGTCCAAATCCCCCAGTTTCGCTGCTAAATAATTTAAAAATTCTTACGTGCTAATCCATTTACTACCCTGTGGAATACTGTATGCCGGAGCAAGGCCTGTTTTTTTATCTTGATTCCTTTGCCAGACATATTTTTATAAATTTAACTTTATTGGCAGATTTTTGATACATATTTAAAATTTTGAATATACTTTTCCTTTATGTATTTGGTACAGGGTCTCACTGTCAGCTTGGACTTGCAGTAATCCTCATGTTTTCAGCCTCCCCAGCACTGGGATTACAGGTGTGCACCACCACACTGGGTCTTGGTGGCTGGCTCAGTGAGCTGGGGGGTGGGACCGGTGAAGCATGTAGTGCTGGGGATCAAACCTCGGCCTCTGTGCTTGCCTAAGCAGGTGCTTAGTCCACTGAGCTGTCTCGCCAGCCAACATTTATTATATATTTTAATATACATTGATATATCACATTTATCATAGGGGATTTGTACTTGTACACAATATATCATAATTTCCCCCATTCCCCTCCCTTCATTCTTTCTTCCACTCCTTAGTTACAAAAGTTTTGTTTCTATTTCTTCCTTCATTGTTTTTTCTTTTCCCTCCTTCTTTTCTCTCTCCCCCCTCCTTGTTCTCCTTTACATTTGAATATTTTCTTTCTTCTTCCCAGTATCATTAATTGTGCTCTTTATTTAACTTTTCAGTTTCACAAGAGAAATGCTGCTGCAATTCTTAAAATGCCTATGTCTGAGTACGGTCTCAAGTTGTATCCATTTACCAAAAATGTCACAAGCTTACCCTGCTTTCTGACAGAGTAGTACTCTATTGCATGTAAAAACTACATTTTATTTATCCATTTATCTGTTGATGACCATCTGGGCTATTTCCAAGATTTAGCTATTACAAATTGTGCTGCTTTAAACATGCTTATTAATATATTGCTGTGGCATGGTTTTTTTTTTGTTTTGTTTTGTTTTTATTTTTATTTTTTTTTAAATTGGTAGGACAGTTTCAATAATTAACACACTCCATACATTCTTCTTAGTGGTTAATTGCTGTATAAGATGCGGACCTGACATCCTATTTACAAACACCATCAGAACAAATCTTTCTGTTCATTAAGAGAATGTAACTATATATCTATCCCAACCACTCTGAATACACAGATTTTTTTTTTAACTCAAAGAAGGGGAATAGCTAGGTGAAATGGAAGCTCTAGTTGTAGTTGGTTTGTTTTTTTTAATGCATCTCTATAATTATTTCCCAGTTGCTTATACTGAGTTACACACCCAACAACAGTGGAGAAGGGTTCCTTTTGTTCCACAGTCCTGCCAGCATTTGTTATTGTCTGATTTCTTGATGATAGCTATTCTTTTTGAAGTGAAATGGAATCTCAGTGTTGTTTGAATTTGAATTTCTCAGATGACCAGTGATATTGAAACATTTTTTCATGTGTTTATTTGCTGTTTGTACGTATTAATCTGAGAAGTGTGTATTCATCTCAGATGCCTATTTTTGGATTGGGTATTTAAATTTGGGGGTCTTTTTTTGAGTTCTTTATATAGTATAGATGTTAGTCCTTTGGAAGATATATTTTTTCTGGATAATTGATAAATGTTTGTTTAGCCTGATGCTACAGGTTGAACAATAAACTAATCACTTTGAGATTCAAGCAAAAATTCTGACAGCAGTTTTTTTTTCAGTAATGAAAATTACTTGACTTTAATAACTAATTAAATTGGCTTGAATTTCTCTCTTCAATGATTTTTTTCTGATTTATAATCCAAATTTTAAAAGTATGCAGTATACTGATGTGCAAAAACTTAAATTTTATCGATTAGTAATTTTTATTTATAATGTGCATATCCCAGGACCACTGCCAAACTCTACTGAGGGTCAAAGTTGCAGGGTCTCATAATGAGCCTCTTCCATTCCATAGCTATAACTGGCTTTACCTACCTTATTTTCTAAGAGAGTTCAGCTTTGTGTGGAATTCTGGCCTAGGACCAATCATGTATGAGAAACTTTGTGGAGCCTCTAGATTATGAGTGTAAATATGCAAATTAGAGTCCCTGAGCGTTTGCTGCATAAATCACCCTATTGCCAGGCATAGTAGTCCCAGCATCAAGAGGCCAAGGCAGGAAAATTGCTGGGAGTTCAAGGACAGCCTAGGATGCATAGTGAGTTCAAGGACAGCCTCAATTACATAGTGAGACCCCGTCTCAAAAACATACATACATTATTGAGGTGGTCTTCAAAATTTTTGATCATTGCTGGGAGTACAAAGTACTTTTCAGATCTCACTTTAGAAAACACACATGTACACATCTACAAAATTTCCTAAAATAATTCTACAAAAAGTGCTTGGCATATATTGATATTTTTTATTTCACTCTCTCCTACTCTGTATAATTTCTGTTCATGCTACTAAGTAATTTGATTAATAACTGGAAATGATTCTTAATACTTGATGAAAATAAAAATCAGAGAACTTTTAAAAATACTAAAGGCACAGATACAATAAAGTAATGGAGTCGCCTCTAGCTTTTGGGACTCTTAATTTTTGATTGATACAGATCTAAATATTAATCTATATATATGACAGGTAAGACACACTGTCTGATATGCAGCCACTAACTGAATTGGTTACTGAGTCCCCAAAATGTAAATGGTCTAGTGTCTGGAATATAAAACACAGCATACTTTTAAAACTTACCACTATAAAGAAGACAAAATATCTCAATAATTTATATCTTGGTTACACACTAAATTATAGTGTTTCAGATATATTGGGCTTAAATAGTTAAAATTAATTTTACTACTTTTACTTTTAAAAGTATAGCTACTGAGGAATTTAAAATTACATACGAAATAGCCACTTGCATTTCTAGAACAGCGTTGTTCTAGTTGATAAAGTAGAATATATTCATGACTTTGAGAGAAGCAAGTTCTTGAACAAGATATAAAAGTGGTAAATTGATGAAAATAACTATTGGACTATATTAAAATTAGGAACTTGTGTTTCTCCAAGAATACCATTAAAAATTAAGGTGCAAAGGAAGAGGAGACATCTGCCGTTCTTGTAAGCATCAAGGAATCATATCCAAGCATAAACAAGTGAATTTGAAAGGTTGATACAGTAGAAAAGTGGGCCAAAATCAAGCAGTTATTTCACAGAAGAACATATTCAAGTGAATAAAAAAAGATAAAAGAAACATTTTCAGCCTTATTAGCTATCAGAGAAATACAAATGAAAACTGCAATAAAGTACCACTACTTACCCACTAGGAAGGCTATTACAACACAAGTAGTGTATCAGTAAGGACATTAAATAGCCAGAACTCTCAAAGCTCTTGTGGGAGGAGTATAAATTAACATAGTACCTTTAGAAGACTGTTAAAAAAGAATCAAGTTATATCATGTACAGGTATAAATTCACTAAGATGAATGTAATCTTTATGTATACCTAAGATATATCAATAAATTTAATAAAAATACCTTTTAAATCTGAATATATATTTGACTTATGACTTGGCATTTCTGCTCCTACATATATGCTCTATGGAAATGTATACATATGTTTACTTGGTTTGCTTAAGAATGGTCCTAGATAGTGGCATTAATGGTGACAACCTCACACTCACAATGACCCAAATTTTCTTATATAATGGGGTGGAGAAACAGATTGTGGTAAATTACATGGTGAACTTTTGAACACCAATGAAAGATGAGCCAAGTTTTACATGCAGCAACATGACTGTATGCCAGCCCTAAAGGTCGAATGAAAGAACCTGGATGCCAAGGAATGCATTCAGTATGATTTAATTAATATGCAGTTCAAGACCGGGCAGTGTTAACCCATGATGTTGGAATTTGTGATTGGGTAGTTTAAGATGGTAGGGTAGCGGGTGGAGGAACAGAGGGAAGATCTGGGGTGCTTTTAAACGTGCATGGTATTTCTTACTCAACAATAACAATTCTGATGCCAGGACTGTACCTTCAGAAATCTTGAGTTGATTGGTCTGAATAAGGGGAGAAGTGGCTTAACAATGTGTCCCAGTTAACTCACATGTTGGAGCATAGCTAGGAATATTAATTTTTGTTTTCTTTTTATGTAGGGATGTGATAGACATATGCATGTATGTGTGTATCTATGCACACTTACGTGCTCACACCCCCCCCACATACATATATCTGTGTGAATCTTGAGTTTCTTGTATAAAGCTACCATAGAGTCTCAAGAAAATTATCATTATTTACATTTTATTTTATTTTGTTCATTGTTTTTTGTTAGCTGTAATCTTGAAAAATCACATCTGTGACTCAGAAGCTGTTATATGGTATTGTTTTTCAGGTTCTGGGAAGGAGTGGTATTTGGGCAAAACAACTAGCATACTGTTCTCTGGGAAGTACTGTCAATTCACATTCTTTCTTCTGAAAGGGGAGCTCTAGGGGAAATGTTTTGCTGCTCTGATGTACGGTTCACCCACCCCACAGACACACGCCCCCACTGCTGGCAGCCCCGCGCTCCCTGGTACATCTGTTGTAAGGCAGATGGAGCTGCTGGCCATGAGCAGCAGCCGCCACTTTCCCACTTCTAGAGAGGAACCTTCAAACCTATGTTTCTTCAAAGCTCAAAAAGTTATAATCAATATTAATCATTTGTGGAGTGGAGAACCATTCGAAAATGTTGATGGGACACAAGCATACTCCGGTGACTGCAGAGGAGTCACATTCTCACACATGGTGCATGTTTGTGTCTGCTTCTCTTTCACCTTGAGCAAGACCTTTGGCCCCTCTAAACTCATTTTAATGTACAAATAGTGACTTCTGCTCTGAGAAATAAATGAGTGAGCGTTGTGGATGAAATATTGTGATCTGTGATATGCTGTTTAGTTGTTATAATTTTAATCATCTCATGTAATTTTTGTAATAGTCTATGAGAATGTTGTATTATTCTTCTCATCTATCAGTTGTAAAGCCAGAGATCAGTGCCATTAAGCGTCTGAATTACATCTTGTCTTTTTCTGTGTGTGTGTGGCTGGCTCAGCCCACAGGGCCAGCATGGCATGTGGTGCCGGGGATTGAACCGTGGTCTCTGAGCTTGCCTAAGCTTGTGTAGGGAAGCACTTTAGACTGCTGAGCTGTCTCACTAGACCTGAATTGCACCTTACACTTTGCCCTGAACCAACTGTCCTTGGCTTACACAGGGCTTTGTGCTGCCTCCTACTCTCTCACACTCCCAGCACAACCACTTAATTTCTAGTGGGACAGAAGAGTTCTGATGGAAGGGCTTTATGTCTTATGCAGCACAGCACTTTTAGGGGATGTGCTTCTAAAGTTTTTTAGAGTTCTGATAAACTACAGAACCACTCAGTCACAAATGTTTTCCCTGCCTGCTTTCTAGTGGAAGCAGGAATAAATAGTGAAGAGAGAGCTTGTTGCGGCTGCAACACCTTAATTTCTACTACTCAGGAAGTTTTGTTTTTTCTGGAAAGGAGTGGCTCAGTAGGCCTGGAAAGTTCTAATGGAGTGAGGACCAGAGGGTGGCTTCTAGGACAGATCCCCAGCAAGTGGAGACCGCCTTCCTACACCCATGAGAGAAGGATTCTGCTAATAATCTGAATGAGCCAAAGTCATTTTAGAATTGCCATGGAGTATATAAATGACGCTCCTCCTGTATCTTCAGGCTCCTTGAGCTTCCACCAAACAGCAGCCACCTAGCAGTGCAGCACAGTGCAGCGCAGCGCAGGCTGAGATCTCAATACGTAATGGTAGATGAGTAACATTTCCAGCCCCATGAACCAACAGGAAGACTCAGTTGCTGAAAGACAGCCTCACTTAGCAGGGAAACAAGGCAGTTCCAGGCGCTTTGTCCTGAGGTAAGGGCCTCACTTACTGAGGCTGACCTAGACAGGGAGGCTCTTGGTGTGTTTTCTAGGAATCTCCTGAGGCTTACAGTAATGTCTTTGTTTTCACTTTAGATAGCACTTACCCATAAGATATTTGCAGCTAAGTGTCTATTGCATTTTTCTTTTGTTTGCTTTCTTTCAGAGAATTCATTTAGTTTAGATGGAGCTAATGGCTTTGAAACAAATATAAATTCCACTAACGTGAATAATTTGCAAGACCTCTGAACCCTGAATCCCCTTCTATAGCCCCCGAAGCTGGCACCTCGTAGACTTGGTGTGTCAGTTCATCTCCAGTTTTGTTAGCTCTCTTTTCTCTCTTTCAAACCTGAGGACACTGGATCACAGCAGTGCTTCTGTGGACTCTATATTGGCAGAAAATTGCAAGGACGTTTGATTGTGTTAATTAATTTTTGGTACTGTTGATCAAATCCAAGGCCTCTACATGGTGAGCATACAGGCTGTCATTGCCCAGGAAGAAATTTTAGAAAGAAATTATAGGAGGCCGGGGAGATTCGTGCCAGCAGTGTAAGTGCCTGCCTGACAAGCACAAGCTCCTGGTGCTGCAGAAGAGAAAAGGAAAAGAAAGGAGAAAAAATTATAGGAACCCATGGACTCCAAATCAGGATCAGTGGAGGGCTAAATCCCACTGGCATGTGCTTGGCTACCCCCCCCCCAGGGGAAAGATGTTGGTGATATGCCAGGCTCGGCACTGAGCTAAGAACTCTGTATTTGGGATACAGTAGTCCCTCACTAATTCACGGCTTGACTTTTGTGAACTTAACAGTTTTTTGGGCTTTCAAAAAATATTAATCTAAATTATTTATTGGGGATTTTTCAATATATCACGGGATTTTGTGGTAGCGTAGAGTACTGCATCCGTATTTATATGGATAATATTTATGGTTTTAATGAATTTGGCCTAAAATTTTTTAAATATATAAAAGTATATTAAAAATGTTAATTCTGATATAACGTGACTACTTCACTGATTCTCACTTATTGCAGGGTGGGGAGGAGCTCTGGAACATAACCTCCATGCTAAGTGAGGGACCCCCGTGTTCTCTCATTCATTCCGCAGATTTTGATAATAGGCATCAGAGAGGTGAAATGGAAGTTATGAAAATGTATTTTGGTGAAATTTAGGAAACTCTTTTTGAGAAAAAAAAGTATTTGAAAAGTCTAGAATCATAGGGAAAATTTTAAGGACTGTTTCACCCTTAAATAATATGTTCCCACATGTTTTTTGTCTGACACCTTTGCAAGCAAAGTAGCTCTAAACTTAAAGCCATAGATTTGACCATCAATTCAAAATAGATTTATTGACTAAATACAATTTATGTGCTGCACAGTATTTCAGACTCCAAAGATCAACCTAAAAACACTTGTATCTGTATATTAATGTATGCAGCAGTTTCTCTCTCCTGCCTTGTAGCTACTTAAAATCTGGAGTATTATAGTTCACACCCACCTCCTCCCCAAGAGGATTCTGGCTTGGATGGGAACTGGACAGAAATGACTAGTTTCTTTCAGTTCTGGTCTTCTCACTTACTCTTCCTGGTAAATAAGTAGCAAGGACTAGATGGCCGCTGACAGGAGCAGCTGCCTGCCACGGAAGATAAGCGAGTAGCCTTCCCCCCAATTGCTAAGAGGAAAGCCGGGGTTCTAACAGTGCCATTCTCCAGTTGATGCTGGCAAGCTTCGGCTAGAGGAAGCCCTCCTTTTTATTATTCTGACTTGCCTAATGATTTCAAGAGTCCCAAGAAGAAGCGGCCGAGGCTGGGTAGCTGAGGCAGCTTGTTTCACCCCCTCTCTGAGTCCCTGCCCTCTGTCATAGGTGATCACACCCACCACACCACACCCTTAACTGGAGGTGACTAGAATCTTTGTCATTTTATTCTTTTCCAGGGATTGCTTCACTCTTTGTTGGGGAGCAGGTTGTGCAACAGAAAACCCTACCTTTGAGCATTACACAAACTTAACATTTTGAAATATTAAAATTGGAAAATTGCTTCAAGAGTGTACCTCTCTAACCCCATCGCTTCCCTAAAAGTGACGCATCTTCCCCTGTATCTGTGGGTCAAACCTGAATTCCAGATTCCTACTTGATCCAGGTGTAGCCTCACACCTTTCTCTGTGTTTTCTATTTCATTGAATGATGCCTTTGATCACACTGCCAAAGCAAGTTCTATGATGTGAAGGCACCATTCTCACTGAGGAAGTGAGTTACCCCGCACTCTTTCACTGTTGCTGGCCTGTGTGTTTTCATCTTTTGCTTCTTCTTCTTCAGTTGTCATCTATACAGTGGCCTTGCTGATCACCCTTTCCTAGCAGCATGAAGTGATGCTGAAGTACCCTTGAGCAGCACATGGGAGGGCTCTGCGCACACTAAGCCAATCTCTGAGTCCTTCACAGGACTGGGTGCTGTGCTTTAGGTCCTCTGTGAGTCACTGGCACCAGGTCTCCGGCTCCTTTGCTTCTGCCTGGACTTACTCTTGACCTGGGAAAGTGAGGTGTGACACATCAGGCGAGGGAGGAGAGTTTGCTGGAAGGAACTCCTAAAGAGGAGGGCAATATGTGCTAGCAATGCAGAGGAAGTGCTGACATGACCTAATTGGGCTGCAACACCTTGACATTGTGACACCACTGCTTGGTAACCTAGACACTCCTTGTCATTTTAGTGTCCTAACGGTAACAGGAAAAAAACAGTAAGGTGGGGAGGAAGGTTCTGTCTTCAAAGGCAAAATATTGATGTTGTGGAGCTTTTACCCCTAAGAGTCTCAGTCATCTTGAATCCCTTTTTTTAGAACGCTAATATTTGCATTCTCCTGAGACTTACTGTCTTGTAGCTTGCTTTCACATCCTTTGGATCCTGTCATCTCTGTTTCCCTGCAAGTTCTTATTCGTGTTACCAGGCTAAGGAAATTCCCTGGCGCGATTGCTTCCCTCAGTCCACAGTGGGGCTTTGGCGTCAGCTCTGTGTCCAGTTAGTAGTAGGGACAGGGTTAGACCAGGGGGTCAGGACAGGCGAGGAGACCTGAAGAAGAATGTCCTGGAGGAGCTGCCCCTCAAAGCTCCATGCTCTTCCTTGTCTAGACTTGGAAGTCAGTTATGGGTGGATCTCAAGGGTTTGTCTTCCTACTAAGAAAACACTTTCTATTTTCTCTCAAATTGTTAAAATAAAAGATTCCTGTAGTTAAGTGTTTCTGTGTACAAAAATGTGATGTTTTATGTAGATAGTAATTGGCTTACTTCAAATCAGTTGCTTACATATATGAAACATTTATTTTTCAAAATTGATCTCTTAAAAATATTAATGAGGAGTCAGGGAGATAGCTCAGCAGTCTAAGCGCCTGCCGGGCAAGTGCAAGGACCCAAGTTCAACCCCTGGCACCACATGCCATGCTGGCCCTGGATGTGGTGGTGCACACCTATAATCCCAGTGCTGGGGGGACAGAAAGGAGAATCACTATGAATCTGAGCTGCATACTGAGACCCTGTAGCAAATCAATCAATCAATAAATAGATTTTTTTTTAATATTGAGAAATAAATCACTTTACTAATAAATTATAGTCAGCAAGAAATAGATCTATGTTGGAGAAAGCACTGTGTGCCCTTGGACTTATTTGAATATAGCAATTTTACCCTTCTAGGCCTTGATTTCATATCTCTGCAGGCTAGACTAGATGTTGTATGCTATGTAGAGCAGAATTTGATTTTGTTGATTTGAATCATTGCATGAGAAAGTTATAGATGGAAAAAAAATAGCAGAACAGTGAGGGCCAGTGACTCAGCCTCTCCCGGACAAAGAGTTGTCCCAGCAATGAGAGAAAAGTAAACAAGACAAGTACCTTTCTCCATAATACAAATCTGCTGAAATAAAAAGATCAAATAAACATTAACATAATCGTAGTAGGGGATTTTAACACCCCACTTTCACAAAGAGGTAGATCAACTGCATAAAAAAACTGTAAATTTCAAACCTGAACCTATAGACTTAATGGATATATACAGAGTATTCCACCCCTCTACAGTAGAGGATACATTCTTTTCAGCATCACGTGGTACTTTTGCCAAGATCACGTATTAGTTCACAAAACCTGATAACATAAATGTAAAGGAAAATAATTTATCCCTTCTATTGCTCTCAGATCACTGCACAAAAGAACTAGAAACCACAGCAGAAGAAACTTCAGAGGAGGCAGAATCTCCTGGATAATTAAGAATAGACTTAAACAACCAACAAATCACAGAAAAAATAAGAGAAAAACTTTAAAAATTTTAGAAGTTAGTGACAATGACAGTACAACCCATGGAAACTTCTAGAGCACTATGAAAGCAGTTGTAAGAGGTAAATTTATCACAGTCAGTGCTCATGTTACGAAAACAGGGCAAGCGCAAATACACAGCCTTATAAGAAATCCTAAGATACTTGAGAAGCAACAACAAACCATCCACAAAGCAGAATTAAGAAGAAAAATTATAAAGATGAGCACAGAAATCAATGAAATTGAATTAAAAAAGTAAAAAAAAGAAAGAAAACAAAACCCAGCTGATTCTTTGAAAGAATAGATAAAATAAAAAGGCCTTTGGCTAGGCTTACCAAGAAAAAGGGAGAGAAGGCTCACATCAATGCAGTTAGAAATGAAAAAAGTAAAATCATAACAGACACTGTCAAAATCAAGGGTTGATAACTATTTTGAAAAATTATATTCCAAAAAATTAGCAAAAAATAAAATAAAATAAATTTTTTTAAAAAAATTAGATTTTCTTTCTTTTTTTTTTTTTGTATCAGGGATAAAACTGAGAACCCTGCACTTGTCAGGCAGGTGTTCATGCTGTGGAGCTATCTCCCTGGCCCTAAAATTAACAAATCTTAAAGAAACAGATTGCTAGGCAGGTACAAGCTACCAAAACTAACCCAAGAAGACACATATGCTTAACCAAATAACAAGCAATGAAATTGGCACTATTAAATAATAGTGCCGATAGCTAATAGAGTAAAGACTCTATTAACTTAACAAAACACAGGACCTGATGGGTTCACTGCTGGATTTGGCAAAACATTTAAGAGTGTTATATCACCAGCAGTCCTCAAGCTCTTCAAAGAAAGTGAAAGAGATGGAGTGCTCCCAAACTCATTTATGAAAGGCAGGTAGCACCCTGATCTCAAAACTGGATAAAGACCCAACTGAAAAGAAAATTATAGGCTGATCTCCTTAATAAGCATAGATGCAAAAAATCCTCACCAAGATATTAGCAAATAGAAAGTGCATGTTATCAAAAAGATCATACATCATGATCAAGTAGGTTTCACCTCAGAGATGCAGAGGTGTTTCATCATAGACAGTAATCAATAATGTAGTAAATCACATGAATAGAAGCAAAGTATAAACCATATGATTATGTCAATACAATATCAATATATATTGAAAGCAAAAAGGCTTTTGACAAAATCTAACCATGCTTCATCATAGAATTACTGAAGAAAACGTATAGAAGAACCCTAGCTGAATATGAACAAAACTACATGTGACAAGCCTATAGCAGGCACCACTAAAATGGGGAAAGACTAAAAGCATTTCTCCTAAATTCAGGAACAAGGTAAGAATGTCTGCTATCATTGCTTCAATTAGTGTAGTACCTGAAACATTAGGCAAGAGAAAGAAATAAAAGATGAATATACAGGAAAGGAAGAATGCATTTTATTATTATTTGTAGATGACATGATACTCTACATAGAAGACCTGAAGAACTCCACCAAGAAAACTGAGAATTAACAACAAACTTTAACAGTGTAGCAGGATACAATATCAGCACTCAAAAATCATTAACATTTGTGAACACCAACAATGAATGGGAAAAGAAGGACATAGTGAAAATAATGCATTCGACAGTGGCTTCAAGAAAAATAAAATACCTAAGAATTCACCTAACCGAGGAAATGAAAGGCCTCTTCAAGGAAAACTACAGTATTCTAAAAAAAGAGATTGAAGAGGACATCAGAAAATGGAAAGGTCCCCGCTGCTCCTGGATGAGCAGAATCAACATTGTCAAAGTGTCCACACTCACAAAACTGTTACACAAATTCAATACAGTTCCAATCAAAGTACCAACAACATACTTTAGAGATCTAGAAAAGAATTCTAAAATTCATATAGAATGAGAAGAGACCCAGAGTAGCAAAAGTAATTTGAGACAATAAGAGCAAAGGGGGAGGCATGGAAACCTGAATTCAAGCTGCACTACAAAGGGATAAAAACAACATGGTATTAGAACAAAAACGAATACTGTGTGGATCAGTGGAACAGCTGAGGATACAGAAAATTCCCCAGACACATATAGCTATTTGAGTTTTGACAGGGAGGCCAAAAGTACATGTCAAAGGGAAGACCGCTTATTCAACAACTGGAGCTGGGAGATCTGGTTATCTGTGTGCAGAAGATTGAAATGGAACCCTTATCTCTCACCATACACTAAATTAAAAGAAAAAGGGTTGGCAAGATAGCTCAGTGGACTAAGCGCCTGCTTAGGCAAGAGCAGGGACCAGGGTTAGATCCCCAGTCCCAAATTCCATGGGGGCCCACCCCAGGGTGCACTGACCTGGCAAACGAGTCCAGTTGTGGTGGTGCATGCCTGTAATCCCAGCGCTGGGGAGGCTAAAGCAGGAGGATCACTATGAGCCTGAGCTGTGTCATGAGAGCCTGTACCAAATACGTAAGATTGGAAAAAAAAAGAAAAAGTCATCAAAAATCTAAAGTGTAAAACAAACATTAAACTTACTGGAAGATAAAATAGGTAAAACACTTGAACACCTAGGTACAGGAAAGGATTTTCTAAACAAAGCCACAGTTGCACAACAAATAACAGCAGGAATCCACAGAAAGGATTATGACAGGCTAATAAGCTTTTGTATAGCAAAAGGATCAATCAGTAGCATAAAGAGACAAAGAAATATTTACCATCTATTACTTATATAGGAGACTAATATCTAGAATATATAAAGAAATCAAAACATAAACCACCTAAAATTAAAGATATAATCAAGAGACAGACAAGAGAAATAAACAGACACTTGACACAGGAGGAAGTATAAATGGTCAACAAATCTATGAAAAAGGTTCAACGTTTCTGGCCATCAGACAAATGCAAATTAAAACTGCTAAGATTCCATCTTCTGAAAGAATGGCAATCATTAAAACAGCAGATATTGGTGAGACTGTGGTGAAAGAAGAACCCTCCATTTTTGATGAGACTGTAAGCTAATACAACCATTAGTGTGGAGATTTCTCAAAGAACTGGAATTAGAAATAACATACGACCTAGCAATACCCCAGCTGGGTACCTTCCTCCAAGAGTTTAAGACATCATACTGCAGCGATATGCACACACTGATATTTATAGCAACATAACTCATAATATCTAAATTCTACAAACAGTATACCCATCAGTAGATAATTGGATAAAGAAAATGTATCTTTATATATAATGGAATATTACTGTGTTTAAAGAATGACAGATTTGTAGGAAAATGGATGCACCTGGAATATATAGTGAGTGAAATAAACCAGACATACAAGTTTAAATATGGTATGGTGCCTCTCATCTGAGTGAGACAAACTACAAATAAAGAGAATAATAAAGGACAGGTGGAAGGGAATGAGGGGATGGAACTCCTGCAGTAAAGAAGTGGTCAAAGGGAATAAGCACAAGGGGTGAGGAGGAAGGGCAGGGGAAATTATAGAATAAAGATTTGCCACACACAGGAACCCAGTAACCCCAGTTAATGTAAACATTATTGGTATAACATGAACTAAAACTACTATCAACAAGAATGCAAAATTACTAGGGGAATTGAAAGAAAGAGGGTGAGGAAAGGGGAAGGGGACTTTTAAAAAGAAACGAGCTATGGTATGTACATCTAACCACTCCCCATGCTGGCTGTAGCCTGTGTACAAGTACTAATAACATAAGAAAAGTAAAAGTAAAACAGAAGAAGCAATTACAGGTTTTCCTAATAGTGAATCAAAAATGGCATATTTTCAGGAATCTGAGCTACACAGAATTTGAGCATGTCAGCTTCTCCTTGTTTCTTTCTGGTTCTTGTCTTTATTCACATACCCATACATATGTATGAAGTGACATAATACCATAAGATCCTATGCCATTATATGACCACCCATATAGATGAAATTTTAAATTTGGGTTTTATTTTTAGTATGTCATAAACTTTTTTAATGAAATTAGGAAAGGGTCTACAGGGTGTACAGCGTCTCACCATGTAGGTTGGATTCATAGTGATCTTCCTGTTTTCACCCTCCCAAGCACTGGGATTACAGGCATGTGCCATCACACCCACACTCATTTGCTGCCTCAGTGTGCCCTGGGGGCAGGGCCAGCACGACGAGCCAGGGATCAAACTCTGGCCACTGTGCTCTGCCTAAGCAAGCGCTTTAGTCTGCTGAGCTATCAGGCTGGCCTTGTCACAAGCATTTTTCATGTTGATAAACTTCATAAACAATAGCTGAATTTTATTACCTGGAACTAACACTTTAAAATGTATTTAAACATTCTGGTTTTGAAAAAAATAGTATTACTAACATTAAAGTTATTTATTAACTACAGTTTTAAAAAAAATTGTCCAGTTTTATATGTATATTTCTAAGTAGGCTTAAACATTTTACATGACTCCTAAAATTTTTAGCTATTTCTGAAAGGGGTGATACCATTTATGTTGTTTTAACATAACTTCTAATTTCATACATGTCAGTTACAGAATTTTAGGACCTGAAGTTCATTTAGTCCATTCTCTTTAGAAGGACAACTTAATTATATTTAGTAATGACTCCAATTCTTCATTTAAGAGACATGTAATAGAGCGGTGAACAAGCCTTGACCCACAGCCTTATGGATGATTATTTCTGCATTTTGAAACTGCGGTCAATCGTTTGTTCAGGAGCTCCTGGCTGGCTAACCATCAGAACCAGGCTGCAGTCCTAGGCAGCCTGGCTCTGAAGTCCAAGTGCCTGCCCACTGGGTTGCACTGTCCCCACCCACATGCTGAACACTTACTACTGCTTGCTAGGTAGAGATGCTACTGGGGTCCCTGGGGTGGTCCCTGTCCTTGTGGATCTTAAAGCATAGAGGAGTCAGACTTCAATCATTGTACAAATACATGATTACGATTTTTATAGGCTCTGAAAAGTAAGCACAGGGAGTAACTGCAGCAACTTACTGGAGCCTTCATCCAGCTCGGAGGTATTGGGATCAGGGTTCTTTGGGAACTGAATGAAGAAGACCTTGTAGGCACTTTGTGGAGACACAGAGATCAGACAGAGAACGTGATGAATACAGCTGGGAAGTGCATGGCAGATGGAGGGAATGGCCTGTGCATGCGTGCAAAACTAGAAAGGCCTTTGTCTCTGTCCTTAGGATCAGATAGAGTGACCGGTCATGACTGCCAGATCCAAGGGTGACCAGAAAGTTTGCATGGGGCAATTGGGGAGGTAGGCAGGGCCTTGACAGCTAGGGCTGCCCTACATGTGCATCAGCTCTAGAAGGGTCCGCCCAGAGAGGCTAGGAGGGGGCTGCCTCCAGACAGCGCTGGGCATGGTTTGGACAGTGGACCTCTGAGTAGACCTTCCCCAGATAGTTTCTTCTGCACATACTAGAGACAAGAACTCAGCCTAGAGTGTTCCAGGGGATGACACTTCATTGGCTTGAGGTTTGAGCTAGTAAAGGGCTGATGGACAACAGCTTAGCTTGAGGTGTTCTGCGAAATTTTATGATATGACTTGAGGGAATGGTGCTAGGATGTATCTGTCCTGCGAGAGACCAGATTGCAGGCTGTAAGTCAACCTTGTAGGGAATTACTAGTTTTGCTGGAAAATATCCCAACACTGTTTGGAAACTATGAAAAATATTGTCCTGGTAGAAAGTGGCAACTGGTTCTTGCGGACATTTATCTATGTTTTATGTTCATTGGGACCAGAAGGCAGAATCACATCTTCCTGCAACTTCAGGTGAGCCTCTAACCTATAACCATAGAAAAGTAAAGCAAACTCTGCAACTAGTGTCAAAAGGGAAAATGGCTGGGGCCCCCTTTCTGAGATGAATGAGCTGCAGTGATTTTTCTGTCCCTCAAGAGGCCTCAGCCTTTGTTATGTAGAATTAGAATGAGCACATGAGGATAGGCATACTTCAGTTAAAGCAGACTGACCTTATTAAGACTGGGTTGATGCATAACATGGAACAGGTATTTTTCATATATGATGTTTGATATTCAGACAGATAGTGAGGTTAAGCTTAACAGCCTAGGTTGTATGGTAATAACAATAAACTTTTCTTCTGGAGGGTTAACAACCTAAGTTTGCAGACCAAAAATGAGAGAAAAAGGAGGGCCGCAAGGAAAGCCAACATTTTGACCCTAGCCTTCCAAGGTCAATTAAGACTCAGGACATATGAGAACTTGTACGGTAATGACATGTAACTCAGTTGTGTCCCAGATTTTCTGATCAAGGAGAATATGGGGCCAAAGAGGAAAGTGATCAATGATGTAAAGTGTGCCTAAGGAGAGTCACATGAAGAGAAAACATTCTCTCAGGCTTTCACAGAGAGCACATTGGCCAAGCAATGGCCGTGACTCATCTACATGGCTGACACTGACAAAAGATCTACAATCTGAGGTACAGGATCTCAGGATAAATCCTGAGGGGATTTGACTGACCTTATCAGACCCAAAAGCTACAACTCTTGTTGCATAGGTCTTGCTTTATCTTGGTCTTAACCATCCAGCAGAAAAGTATAAAAACGAAGTATAAGAAGTAAAGCCATGCTGTTATGTTGAGCTATAGGGGACTCAGGTCAACAACTTCTGACATTGCCAGTGAAGCGGAAGACCCAATACTATTATGGACTACTGGACTCTTTTGGAATATTTTGCTGAGTTAACACACCTATAATATTCAAGTGACAGAACTAAACAAAAAAGGAGATACAGCATTTTATATCTGTGTATTCAAAATGGTTACGATAGATATACAGTTACATTCTCTTAATGAATAGAGTGATTTGTTCTAATAGTGTTTATAAATAGGATATCATGTCTGCATCTTGTACAGCAAATAACCACTAGGAAGAATGTATGCAATGTGTTAATTATTGAAACTGTCCAACCAGTTTGATTAGAAACTGTCTCATTGCTATTTGTTTCTCAATAAAATTATGGGGAAGAAATAAATATCATATGATACTTCAAAAAAAATCTTTTCAAACATAAAAAAAAAGAATAAGAAGAAACAATGTGTGTCATTCCGGCGTTACAATGGTGGAGTTGGTAGGTACACCCTAGCCAAACAATGGGGCTGGATGTAGGGTTGGTGGCTTAGAAAGAGTGGTGAAGTTTTGCTGCACATGGTTAAAAATGCAGAGAGTAATGCTGAACTGAAGGGTTTAGATATAGATTCTCTGGTTATCGAACATACCCAGGTGAACAGAGCACCCAAGATGCACCGCTGTACTTAGGGAGCTCACAGCTGGATTAACCCATCCATGAGCTCCCCCTACCATACTGAGATGATCCTTACTGAAAAGGAACAAATTGTTCCTAAACCAGAGGAGAAGGTTGCACAGAAGAAAAAGATACCCCAGAAGAAACTGAAGAAACAAAAACATGGCATGGGAATAAATTAAGCATAAAATAAATGCAAATAAAATTAATGTTTGCTATTATTAGTAAAAATAAATAAATAAATAAATGGAATTTTAAAAAAAGACTGGGCTGATGAGGGTGTGGCTAGCAAGAAATCTAAAAGAACACGGGAGTAGCAGATGAAAGGAGCACCAGTTACCTTGGGACAGGGAGCACCCGGGGAACAGCCTCCCCCGAGGCGGAGGTGGAGAGGAGTCTCGGTGACAGCAGCATTCATGCTCTCCACGACTTGCCACAGCCCTGCCCTCTTTGATGCTGGGGAGCACTGCTACTGGGAGGATTCTCCTGGAGGTGCTGTGCGTCAGGGTTGGACTGATCCTCTCCGTCCTAGGGCTGTGAGTTCTCCAGAACCAGGAAACAAAGGAAACAAAGCCCCTGCTCCTTCACTGAGGTTTCACTGCCCTGTGCTAACAAACCTTTTGGGCCAGCTGGCAGCGGGAAGACACGCAGGAGGATTGGACCTGGGAGGCAAATTGGTGAAATGGGAGCAGCAGGGCATTAAATTGATAAAGGGCAGAAACTCCGTTTAAGGGGCCCCATAGGCAGAGCAAATACTGAGTCCTTACTCGGCAGAATATTAAAGAAAAGCCTGGGTCCCCAGTGGACTTACTTTGGAAGAAGTTCTCTGATTATTTTTTATTCTGTACTACATCTTTTATATAGATACATATTCGAGATTTAAATTATTTGTGTTGCTAATATTTCAAAGTTTTTCTCACAGTCTGTGGCTTGGCTTTTTATTTTCTTAAGGGTATTTTTTAATGAGCAGAAGCTTCATCAAAATTTGATAATCAAAGATACAGAAGACATCAGATTGGAAATGAGAAAAGAAATCC